>NC_080185.1:20723648-20841148 GCF_950295315.1 Erinaceus europaeus
AGCAGTAAAGGATAGAAACCTCACCTCTCAGGGGGAATCTCTGCCAATTTTCATCTACTTTTTTTTTAATGTTCATGCTGAACCCACAAGGCAGGGCACAGTTTCTATTTACCTTAGCAGTGATTCTCAAGTGGGTACAACTTCAGAGGAGCATCCTGGTCCTCCCAGAGTTTCTATTCACTACAAATCAGGAGTTTATCTAACCAATTTACTCATTCATTAACATCCTTTCACTAGGTGGGCACACAGTCAATACTGACTCCTACTGCAAGTTGAAAATGTGTCCCTTGTCCTTTCTGTTTGGATCCTTCTGTGTGGTCATGGAAACTGAAGCATGGGCTACAATTAACCCTTATCACCTTGCTATCGAATTCCAGTGCCCTTGTGTCTAATAAAAGTCACAGTTTTACAGATAAAGATCCTAGAAACACAGTTCTTTCTGGTTATTCCACAAAAGAGAACTCAATACTTCTAAAGTTGTTGTTGTATCTTTGGCTTTGTTCTCACTTTTTGTTTTCTGAATGGTATGATTTGGTGGAGAGAAAAAAAACCACAGATCTAAAAAAGTATCTTTTTATCATTTTTGTTTTCTGTATCCTGAGACTCATCAGTTTTTAAATTCTGTTGATGCTGCCTCTTTAATTGGTCCTGAACATGACCCTTCTCCTTCCTTTTCCATCCTATGTTTAGTCTACCAGGAAGTGAGACCAGTTTTCCCTTCAGACATGCATCACAATTTACTGTAGCTATGGGTGTCTGTCTAGTCTTCCCAATAGAGGACCAGCTCCTGCAGACAGAGCCAATATCCATTTACATTCATGCAAAAAGAAGACAATTGCTTCCATGTTACATTGTCTTGTACCAAGAAGTACCACCTCTCTCCCATCATGGTTCCCGAATGACTCAAACACCAACATAAGAAACTCTTTTCTCTGAGTTCCTGACTCTACTTTTCCCTATTTTGTGTTGGGACTCCATACATACACAGTTCCACTGCACTTTAGATTTTTTTTTATTATTTCAGATAGAGATGCAGAGCAAGAAGAGACACTACAGCCCCACTCTACTGTTGATGGAATTTTGTCTGTCATGCATGTTGAACTGTATCCCAGCCTCTGAGTCTAACTTTTAGGTGGCGCCAATGAATGAACCTAGGACCTTGTGCTTGTAAGACATCATCACTAAATAGTCTCCCATGTCCAATTTTCTATCCTGTTTTTCAGAGAGAGTGTGGTAGAGATAGAGCCAGAGAGAGAGAAAGGAGAAAGGAGTTAGATAATAAATACCACAGCATTGCTCCACCATCTCCAGTACCATACCTGGTACTCATATGGTACTGAAGCTCAAATCCAGTGTTTCATGCAAAGAAGCACAAGTGTAAACTAAATGTAATATCTCCCAGTCTCTCCTGAGTCTGTTTGAAATACAGGCATGCCTGGCATGCTTCATTCATTCACACTAAAATCTTATTGACATATGTCATCCATTTCCATCATGAGAATCTGTGAGGCCCATGTAGACGAGGAAAATACCACCGAAAGGGAACAATGGAGAGGGCCTATGGCAACAGACATCTGAAAAAGTGCTCAAAAATTTTAAAAATGATGATATTGTGTCCTTTGGAACAAAATGGATGGAACTGAAGGTGATTATGCTTAGCAAAGTAAGTAAAGAGATGAAAGACAACTGCCAGATGGTCTCACTCATATGTGGAATCTAGAAATCTGATTCACATGAACCTGCCAAAAAAAATTCAAACAAACAGAAGCAAGCAGATTGTTTGTAAGACTTATGAGAACTATGAAGTTTATTTTGGGGAGGGTGTTTCTTCCCAAGCAAGTGCTCTCTGGGTTGGAGAGAACTCAACTGGAGCCAACCTAGGCTGCTGCGTTGGAGAGAGATCAGGAACTCGTGCTGGGCTAGCATCGCAGGAGACTCTGGGACTCTCAGAGCTGGAAAGCAATCCCAAGTGTATTCAAGCAGAAGAGCAGCTATATATATACTCGCCAAGTAGGGTGGAAACAGGGTGTGATGTAAAGAGGGTGGAGCAAAAAGAGATTGGTGGAAATCAGGGTGTGACAAGGAGAGGGGGCAGAGCAAAAAGACCATTAGAACCAGTGGGATTAAACCAGTGCCCTGCAGGCAGGGAGGTTCTTAGGTAACAGGTTATGTAAATAGACCACAGAGTTAAGTAGGGGGAAGCTGGCATACTGCCCAACAGGAGGGTAAGGATACGGAATTTTGGTGGTGGGTGTGGAACTATACATTATAATCTTAAAACCTTGTAACAAACTATTAATAATCAATTAAAAAATTAAGGTGCTCAAAGTCACTGATTATCAGAGAAATACAAATAAGGATAACAATGAGCTACCACTTTACACTCACAAGAATGTCATACATTAGAAACGACAACAAATGTTGGAGAGGATGTTGGGGTGGGGAAAGAGGACACTCCTGCACTGCTGGTGGGAGTGTAAATTGGTCCATCCCTTAGAGAAAACAGTCTGGAGATTTCTCAACTCACTAAAAATGGGCCTACTCTATGACCCAGTAATTTCTCTCCTGGGGATTTACTCAGAAGGAAACAAAATCGTTTATCAGAAGAGATTTCTGTGTGCCTGTGTTCATAGCTGCACAATTTGTATTCACATGTCCAGTGATAGATAAGTTGCTTTATTAAAAAAGTGTGGTATATATATGCAGTGGAATACTACTGAACTGTTAAAAATGATGAGGCTGTCTCCTCTAAATCATCTTAGATGAAACTAGAAAACACCAGGTAAGCCAAAAAAAAGGGAACTAATACCAAATGATCTAACTAATAAAAATAAAAAATAAAGTCCATCCAGACCTAAAACATACTTTTTTTTTTTTTAGACCAGAGCACTGCTTAGCTCTGGCTTATGGTGGTGCTGGGGATTGAACCTGGGACCTGAGAGCCCCAGGCATAAAATTCTTTTGCATAACCATTATGCTGTTTCCCAAGCCCTAAAACACATTTCTTTATAGAAGTTAGACCATTTAAGGGAAATTAGTTAAAACCCTTTCTGTAAAGTAATCTGGCTCTCTGTGTCATAAGCCTTCAATCCAGCCACATCCCTCGAGATAGAGATCAGTCCAATGTGAGAGTAATCACAATGTAGGAAGAATTATGCACAATGATCCTTATTGACAATGGTAAACCAAAAGCACAACACTGGGTAACTATGTTAACTATGCAGTCAATGAAAGTAGAATCTTTTCAAGGAAGATGCTTGTGATCGGATTGAAGTGACGAAAGCAACAAAACTGCATATGCAGGGATGGGCAGACCCTGGGGGGAGGGTGTGTGCAACAGTTTGAGCACACATGTTACCAAGTACAAAGACTGAGGCTCGAGCCCCCACTCCCCACCTGCAGTGGGGACTCTTCACAAGTGGTGAAGCAAGTCTGCAGCTCTCTCTCTCTCTCTCTCTCTTCCTCTCTATCTCCTCCCTCTCCTCTCAATTTCTCTCTGTCCCATCTGATAACAATAGAAAGAAAGAAAAAAAGGGGGGGATTGGCCGTCCATTGTGAGCAGTGAATTTGTAGTGCTGGCACTGAGCCCCAGCGATATACTTGGTGACAAAGCAAAAACCTGCAGATACTTTAATTGCTGTTTGTTTGTTGTATATACAACACCTACAACAGGGCCTAGCACATAGCAGTGCCTGACTCAATAAATACTCAGTTAATGCACATATATGTATATATATATATATATATATATATATATATATATATATATATATATACAGCATATGACTTACAAGGTAATAGATGTAGTACAGCCATTAATTGCCTGAGTAAAACACTGAGTGCTTACAATGTGTCACGGTCTAGGCTAGCGCTCTATGACTCTCCTTGTACTATGGTCATTGCCACTGTCCCAGCATCTACAGATGAACCAGCTGAAACTCTTCAAGGACAAATCCCTTTGTCAAATGACAAGATCACTGAATAGCAGAGCTAAGATTTGAACTTAGGCAGCCTGCCTGAGTCCTTGCAAACTTGGCACAAATACGGGGGGAAAAAAAAAAGCACTGGAAGACCAAACACCAATATGGTACTTCCTCTTATCCCTGGGTGGTAGGAGAACAGGAAATTGGTTTGTTCTTCTCTGGCATTTCTTTATTTTTCAAATTCCCTAAATCATTCTGCATTGCTTCTGCTTGTGAATTCTTTTTCTTTTTTTTTTCCCCCAATCACTGATTTTGTTTTGAAGTCACCAAAATACTTCAGAGTTCCTAGCAACTGAGTCTAGCACTGGGTCTTGGCTCCACACTGGCCACTCCAAGCAGATAGCCCCCTGCAGTTCTGACCTAGCGGAAGTTCAGATGTCCCAGAGGAAGCCCCCTCTGTCTCCACCCTGAGAGAGAAAACAATGCTTCCTGCTGTGGTTAACATTAACACTGACTCCCTGCGCAGCTGTCTTGTCTGGCCTCTGCCTTCCTGGCTTGCCTTGGTCTAACCCCTTGTTCTGCTTTTGCTACCTAGACCCTCAGCCTCCAGGAAAATTAGTCCCCCCATGCCCTACCCCAATCTTTCAGGCTCACAGCCAATAGGCTGAGTGTGACATCATTGCAATGCCACTGCTGCGACAGTTGGGGAGGGAGAGTCTGTGTGCAGAGTCCTTGCAGCACAAGCCACAACAGCCCTCCCTTTCTTCTGTGACTTCTTCACTTCCCTCTTCAATTACAGACCCCAAGCTGATCACACCACTCTAATAAGGCCCTGATCAATGCTAAGGAGTTATTTTATGATTCCTGCAGGTTGTATTCCTGTTATTATTACACATCACAGCATCACATTAGCTTTCAAAAAACAAGCCGGCATTGATTTGCTGACTCACTCTATGGTCTCCTATGACGCCCAGATCTTTCCATTATGTTCACATCTCCAGGCAAGAGAAGAATTGATTTCCTCTTCAGCCCTCCCTAAGAGGCCTCTGCTCACTCGCTGCTCCCAATCTCTGCCCCCACCACCACCAATTCCAGTACCAAACTTGGAGAACTAAGGAAAGCAGCAAAACTCGAAGGTCCATTTGCCAAAACCCCTGGACAACAAAGCAAAACATAAGTATCACCAAATGAAAGACTTTCATCTACTTTCCACCAGACGACTCCATTTTCTTAAAGTGAGATAGCCAAAAACAAGTGGTAGATAGCAAAATTGTTGTAAAAAAAAAAAAAAAAAAAAAAAAAGACTCTCCTGCCTGAGGCTCCAAAGTCCCAGATTCAATTCCTCCCCCCACCTCCCCACTCCACATCACTATAAACCAGAGCTGAGCAGTACTCTGGTTAAAAAAAATTAAACCAAAAACACAGTTTATTCATAGGCTACAGATCACTACAGTGGGGTGGTTAGGTACTTAAGCTATGGCATGAGTGGGAGGGTTGGATCCAAAATCCAGCTGCAAACCCTCCAGGCCATGTGATCTTGAACAAATAACTTTGCTTCTTAGGATTTTAGTTTTATCATCTGCAGTACAGGAGTCACTCAAGTACAGTTAGTTTGGTTCTAATGGGAAGAATGTGCTCCAATAACAGCTTACTGTGCAAAAGTGTGCATCAAAAATCACAGGGCTTATGGGAAAGATGAACTTAGATGCACAGCACTCAGCACCAGCAAGAGCAGTACATTGTAACAGACAGGAGCCTTTTTGTATCACGGTTGGACACATGTTAAATGGTGAAGCAGCACATAAACGCTACAATAAATTTGGTACTCTGAAAAAGAAACTGAAGGTCTCTCAGGGAAGTAGCTGCTGGAAGAGCTTCAGATCGTGAAGTGCTTTGAAGTATCAGAAGGCAGATGATCTGAAGACAGAGCAAAGGTGGGGGCAGCACCTCTGGACAGACCTAGGATGAGCAGAGATGGCTGGTGGGGGTGTGAGAGGTGTGTGTGCGCGTGCGAGTGTATGTGTGTCTGTGTGTGTGTATATCTGGCAGCGCAGTTCAGCTGGGTGCAGTTTTCTGTGTTCGCCTAGGGCTTCTTGGTGGAAGAAACTAAGTGTAAGCAAGCACAAAGTCCATGCTATGCTCAAATTATCCCCTAATAATCACCTTAGAAAGAATTCACTGTTTCCAAAACAAGACTTATAGTAGAACTGACTGTACCAAGTTCCTTGGTTGGGGAAGATTATATGAAATAATATTTCTAGTCAAGGGCCTGGCACATGGCAAGCTCCCAGTAAATGATAGCATAAGGATAAAAAGCAACAAGAGTAGCTCAAACCTATGGGGACAGGACAGTGCTTGAGGATGAACCTGGAGTTGCATTGATACGGATTTTCCTTTGCACACCTGGAGAGAGGTAAGACAGAAACCTAATAAATCTCAACTCTGTTCAGTCACCTCTCCTCACACTCTCCCTGCCCACCAAGTGCCTGTGAGATCCTTTTCAATTTTTTATTTTTCTCCTTTTATTTGTAAAACAGAAAGTATCGACAAAACCATAGAATATGAGGGGTGAGATTCCACACATTTCCCACCACCAGAGTTCCATATCCCACTCCCTCCATTGGAAGCTTTCCTATTCTTTATCTCTCTGGGAGCATGAACCCAGGGTCATTATGTAGTGCAGAAGGTGGGAGGTCTGGTTTCTATAATTGCTTATCCAATGGACATGGGCATTGGCAGGTTGATCCATACTCCCAGCCTGTCCCTGTCTTTTCCTCCTGGGGCAGGGCTCTGGAGAGGTGGGGTTCTGGGGTACATTGGTGAGGTTGTCTGTCTGGGTGAGTCAGGTTGACGTCATGGTGGCATCTGCAACTTGGTGTTTGGAACATGTATTCCTTTGCTTCCTCCTTTCTTGTGGGACTCGGTTCATTAGTTCTTGTAAGGTGGGGTTGATTGTGGCAAATTCCTTTAGTTCTTGAATATTTGTGAAAACCTTTATTTCTCCCGCATATTTGAAGGATAATTTTGCAGGATACAATATTCGTGGCTGGAATTCCCTCTCCTTTAGAACTTTGAATATGCCGTTCCACTCTCTCCTTGCCTCTAGAGTTTATAAAATAGAAATCTGATGAAAGTCTTATAACTCTGCCTTTGTTTTTTTTAAGAATTTATTTATTAATGAGAAAGATAGGAGGAGGGAGAAAGAACCAGACATCACTCTGGTACTTGTGCTGCCGGGGATTGAACTCGGGACCTCATGCTTGAAAATCTAATGCTTTATCCACTGCGCCACCTCTCAGACCACTAGTTCTGCCTTTGTATGTAAATTATTTCCTTTCCCTAGCAGCCAGCAAATCTTTTCCCTTGTCGTTGACTTTTGATAGTTTTACAATAATGTAATGTAATGCCTTGGCGTTGGTATTTTTGTATTTATAAATCTGGGTGATCCTTCTGCCTTTTGGATGAGAATGTTCTGATGGTTTCCTAAGTGAGGGAAATTCTCAGCTAAAATTGCTCTGAAAATGGACTCTGGGCCTTGGCCTTGTCCTCCTCCTCAGATACCTATCACTCTTATATTCGATCTTTTGATGGAGTCTGCAATTTCACAGAGAGTTGCTTCAGTCTTTCTAAGCCATTCCTCTCCCTCCTCTTTGAGTTGAAAGAGTGGCCTAGCTGTATCTTCTGGAATGGAGATTATTTCTTCTGAATGTGTGGATATTTGCTAAGCCTTCTACCTGGGCATGGGTTGCAGTTAGGGTGTCTTTTACTCCCTGGAGTTCTGACTGAAGTTCTTCTTTCAAGAACTTAGTGATCTCTGTTATATGTTCCTATCTCATGCATTTTAATTCCATAGTAACATGCTCTTTTATTTCTTGCTTAATTTCTTTGAGAGCCCTTATAATGAGCTCCGTGTTGTCTGTCTCTGAGAGTCTCTCTAAATCTGTAATTCCTTGCATTTCCTCTGTTTCATTTCTTTTCTTTTTTAAAATATTTATTTATTTCCTTTTTGTTGCCCTTGTTTTTATTGTAGTTATTATTGTTGTTGTTATTGATGTCGTTGTTGTTGGAGATGACAGAAAGAACTGGAGAGAGGAGAGGAAGACAGAGAGGGGAAGAGAAAGATAGACACCTGCAGACCTGCTTCACTGCTTGTGAAGCGACTCCCCTGCAGGAGGGGAGTGGGGGCTCGAACCAGTATCCTCATGCTGGTCCTTGGGCTTTGTGCCACCTGCACTTAACCCACTGTGCTACCACCCAACTCCCCTCTGTTTCATTTCTGTCAGGATGATATGGCATAGTTGGCTGTTTAGTTCTATTTCTCTGCTTGTACATTTTTTAAAATATTTATTTATTCCCTTTTGTTGCCCTTGTAATTATCATTGTTGTCGTCATTGTTGGATAAGACAGAGAGAAATGGAGAGAGATGGTGAAGACAGAGAGGCTGAGAGAGAGACACCTGCAGACCTTCTCATTGCCTGTGAAGGAACTCCCCTGCAGGGGGCTCGAACCGGGATCCTTTACGCTGGTCCCTGCGCTTTGCACCACGTGTGATTAACCCGCTGTGCTACTGCAGGACTCCCTGCTTGCACATTTTTTTTGTGCGGTTATTGATAGTCAGCAGGTGGTGTTATTGTGATCTCTAGGTTTTTCTTGCATGTAGGATCTGCAGCATGTGGGACGGAGTATGGGAGTGGTTGCTTTGGGCTGTCTTGGGGTCACAAATGCCTTGTTTTATGTTGTGTCCTTGTCTTGAATTCAGAAGGCTAAAGGCCCCCTGAGTCAAAGACCTTTAAGCTCCTGTCTCTTTACTTCCAGCTCTAGGAATAATATTACTTGCTTGCTGCACTTAAAGTGAAATCGCCAAGATGGTGCAGCTCACCGCCTGTGCAGCCCGAAGCTCTGATTTGACTTCACTGTTCTTCAACCCACGCCCTCACTCCATTTCTCTCCAACATCACATGAGCACCCTCCTGAGGCTGCAGAACTTTCAGCTGTAGATTATGACTTCAGTTGGGTCTCTTGTATTTATTTGTTCTTTTGGAAGCAGAGGTGATTTGGTCCCAGTTATTCCATGGTCACGCCTTCCAGAAGTCTGTGGAATTCTTTTTTAATTATATATATATACATTATATATATATTATATATATATATTATATATATATAATATATATATATATATATATATATATATATATATAGGAGATATTGACAAGCCCATAGGATAAGAGGGGTACAATTCCACACATTTCCCATCACCAGAACTCCTTATCCCATCACCCCCTTGAAAACTTTCTTATTCTTTATCCCTCTGGGAGTATGGACCCAGGGTCATTATGGGGTGTAGATGGTGGAAGGTCCTGCTTCTGGAATTGCTTCCCCGCTGAACATGGGTATTGGCAGGTTGATCCATACTCCCAGGCTGTCTCTCTCTTTCCCTAGTGGGGCAGGGATCTGGGGAATCAGAGCTCCAGAACACATTGGTGGGGTCGTATGTCCAGGGATATCCAGTTGGCATCACGGTAGCATCTGGAACCTGGTGGCTGAAAAAAGACTTAACGTATAAAGCCAAACAAATTGTTGACTAATCATGAACCTAAAGGCTGGAATAGTGCAGATGAACATTTGGGGTCTCCATTTTGAAAAAAGCTAGTAGATCTATTTTCAGGTTAGGGTTAGTTCATTCTCTGATTGTTTCTTATGACCCTAAAAGGCCAGGCAGTGACTAAGCAGAACAAGCTTTACATGAAGAATCAATTACCCAAACGTTGGTCTAAAAGACCTTCCTGTTTAATGTCCAGTGAGAAGGGTTAGGCATGCATAGATTGGGGTAGGCTGGCTGGACCATCTCCTATAAGTGAGAGAGAGAGAGACCACGTTGGATTTAGAGCAAGACTGTGGCAGGAAGAAAACCATTGCTCTAAGCAGATGCCAGCTAGACAGAGTGAGTTCAGAACTTTACAGGTCATACGTTTATCTGTAACAACTCATCAAAACCCATACTGTAATAACATGAAAGCAGCTATAGACAACAGAAACATGAGGCAACACAACTGCACTCCAGTAAAAGCTCACTTGCAAAACAGGCAGTAAGACCAGGTGGTGGCTCACCTAGTTGAGTGAACATATTACCATGCTTAAGGACCCAGGTTCAAGCCCCAAGTCCCCCCCTGCAAGGAAGAGAGCTTCACAAGTGGTGAAGCAGGTCTGTAAGTGTCCCTCCACCCCACTTCATATATCCTTTCCCTCTCAATTTCTCTCTGTCTCTAGGAAGGAAGAGGAAGAGGAGGAGGAAGAGAAGGAGGAGAATTTTAAAAAGCAGGCAGTGAGCAGAGTTCAGTGTTAAAGCCATGGTTTGCCTACTTCTGACAGAATCAATACCACAAATACAAGTCACTTAGGTAATTTTTCTAGCTGCCATATCTTACAAAGTCAGAAGAAAAGGGTGTGATTCATTTTTAACAGTGCACTTTACTTCATTCAATATATCAAAAATATATATATTTTCTTGTCAGTGTTTAATGAAGACAATAATCAGATATTTTCTTCTTATCATGTAAAGGCTTTGAAGTCAGCAATGGGTTGGATTACGTCCAGCAAAAAGACATCGAAGTCCTAATCTTCTGTACCTATGTATGTGATCTGTTTGAAAAATAAGGTCTTGTCATATGATGAAGATAAGACTAGGTTATTAGAGTGGGTTCAAAGCCAATGTGACTACCATCCTCATAAAAGGGGACAATTTGTACACAGTCACAAATACACTGAGATGAAGGCAGAGACTGGGGTACATAGCTGAAGTCAAGTAACTGCCAGCAAAGCACAGGGAGACAGGGGAAAGCCCTGGACCAGGTTCCCCTTTAAAGTCCTCACAAACAACCGTCACAGAACCACATCAGCACTTTGATAATTGAACTTCTAGCCTCCAGAACTGTGAGGCAATTAATTTCTGGGAAGTTGCCACTTGTTGGTACTCTGTGACAGGAGCCTTGGGAAATGAATAATAATAATAATAAACCCTAAATCCAAAAACTTATTTTATATTTACAGCACAACATAATTCATACCAACCACTTTCCAAGTGCTCAAAAGCTGCCTAGGGCTAGTGGCCACCATACTGGACAAAGCAGTTCAAAAGAAAGCTATTCAACCATTCCAGAAAAGGTAAATAAAGAAGGCTGGGTAGAAACAGTGATTGTCGAAACAAACAAACAAACAAACAAACAACTTGATCTTCCTCAGAAACGTATTAAATGACAGGTACTAAGGACTGGCATTCTCACAACAGTTTGAGAGCCCTCTAGAGCTGACCACAGTATCATCAAGGATCCCTCTCTCCACCATCATTGCTCATCTCCATCAGGAATATGGTTTATGATGATAAACCCTCCTGTGAGCCTCTAAAGGACTTTGCCCTCAATGCAGAACAACAGTGGTAGAAATTGCCCCACTCTCCAAAGGGAGGCTGGGTCAGCCAACTGCCACTCAAGAAGGATAGGTCCTGAAATGAGTGCAGCTTAGAATGTTCCTAGCTGTGACCATAGACTGAGAGCTCAGTCTGACAGGGATGGAGAGGTTATACAGGCTCCTGTGCTAAATATGAATAGATATGGGTCCTAAGTCAGATCAATGGGGTCTACAGTCAAAGGTATTTACATACTTTTCCCATATTGGGAGCTCCTCCCTGCCCCGATCCAGCTTTCTGGTCCTATTCTTAACTCTGACACCATCTTCCCAGACAATATTCTTTTTTTTTCTTCTTTTTTAAATTTTATTTATAAAAAGGAAACACTGACCAAAAACATAGGATAATAGGGGTACAACGCCACACAATTCCCACCTCCATAACTCTGTATCCCATCCCCTCCCCTGATAGCTTTTCTATTCTTTAACCCACTGGGAGTATGGACCCAAGGTCATTGTGGGATGCAGAAGGTGGAAGGTCTGGCTTCTGTAATTGTTTCCTCGCTGAACATGGGCATTGACAGGTCGATCCATACTCCCAGACTGCCTCTCTCTTTCCCTAGTGAGACAGGGCACTGGGGAAGTAGGGCTCCAGGACACATTGGTGGGGTCATCTGCCCAGGGAAGTCCGGTTGGCATCATCTTAGCATCTGGAACCTGGTGGCTAAAAAAAACAGTCAACATATAAAGCCAAACAAATTGTTGACTAAACATGAACCTAAAGGCTGGAATGGTTCAGATGATGAGTTGAGGGGTCTCTATTTTGTAGATAGTTGGTAGGCCTATTTTAGTTATATTCCAAAAGGCTCATGACTATACTAGTTTTTTTTAATTATTTTATTTTATTTATAAAAAGGAAACACTGGCAAAACCATAGGATAAGAGGGATACCATGCCACACAATTCCCACCACCAGAACTCCGTATCCCATCCCCTCCCTTGATAGCTTCCCTATTCTTTAACCCTCTAAGAGTATGGACCCAAGGTCATTGTAGGATGCAGAAGGTGGAAGGTCCGGCTTCTGTAACTGTTTCCCAGCTGAACATGGGCGTTAGTTAACAGGCGATCCATAGGCTTAGACCTAAAATAAATCCCTCTCGCCATTGTTACCAGTCATCTCTATCAGGAACAACATAATAGATCCCTTTCTGGGCCCCCATAGGACCTTGCCCTCAACTTGGATCAACAACGGTAGAGAATGTTCCATCCTCCAAAGAGAGGATGGACAACATAGTCTATGCTACACCTGAGGAAGATAGGTCCTGATATTAGGGCAGCTTGGAATGTTCCTACTTATGACCATAGAATGTGAGCTCAGATCTACAGGGATGCAGAGGTCACATAAGCTCCTAAGCTGAATATGGGCCCCAGATCACATCAAATCAATGGGATTTATAGTCAACATTATTTATACACCTTTCCCATATTTGGGAGCTACTCTCTTCCTTGATCCAGTTTTCTGGTCCTTTTTCCAGCCATGACATCATCTCCCCAGACAATAAACTTGGATCCACCTGCATATCAGATTTCAGGCTCAGGGAAAAAAAAAGAAAAAAAACTAGTATAGGCACAGGCCCTTTGGAATATCACTAAAATATGCCTACCAGCTATCTACAAAATGGAGAAACCCCCCCAACTCTTCATCTGCACTATTCCAGCCTTTAGGTTCATGATTAGTCAACAATTTGTTTGACTTTATATGTCAACTTTCTTTTCAGTCACCAGGTTCTAGATGCTACCATGATGCCAACCAGACTTCCCTGGACAGACAACCCCACCAATGTGTCCTGGCTCCTATTCCCCAGAACTCCACCTCACTAGAGAAAGAGAGAGGCAGGCTGGGAGTATGTATCGACCTGTCAACGCTCAGACAATACTCTTAACACTTTCATGTTAGATGTCAGACTCAGACAAAAATTTACCAAAGTCATGGGCCCATCAGAATATACTTAAAATAGACTTCCTAGCTTCTTCCCGAATTAAGACCCCAAATTTCACCTGGTTTACTCTTACCTATAGGTTCCTGAGTGTTAAACGATTTGTTTTGCTTTATATATTAATGCTTTTCAGCCACCAAGTTGTAGATTCTACCATGACACCAATCTGACTTCCCTGGGCAGACAACCTCACCAGTGTGTCCTGGAACCCCACCTCCCCAGAACCCTACCCCACTAGGGAAAGATAGATACAGTCTGGAAGTATGGATCAAGCTGTCAAAGCCATGTCCAGTAGAGAAGCAATTACAGAAGCCAGACCTCTCACTTTCTGTACCCCCTAAAGATCTTTGGTCCATACTCATAGAGGGATAAAGAATAGGGAAGCTTCCAGTGAAGGCGATGGGATACAGAATTCTGGTAGTGGGAACTGTATGGAATTGCACCCCTCTTATCTGACAATTTTATTGATCATTATTAAATAACTAATGATTTTAAAAAAAACTCGAATCTTCCTCAAAAATGTATTAAATGACATGGTACTAAGGACTGACATCCTCAAAACATTTTGAGAGTCCTTTAGAGCTGACCACAGTACAGCCAAGGGATGCTCATTCTAGTCATCTTTGGGCAAAGTCCTTTCATTCCAGAGCTGTTTCCTTGCTTTTTGCAGTATTTGAGCACTTCTGTCTTGCAGCCAGTTTCCTCTGAACTCAATATGTAATATTTCCCTTGAAGTAATTTGGCAGTGTAAATCATTTTATGGATCTTGCATTCCCTATTAACTGTATTTGTGCATGAAATGTATCATCTAAAATGACAGGGAGATGGTAACACAAATTCTAGCTCTGGTTTCTTTTTTTAGATGTGACTATTTGCTGGGATAGCCTGAGGGTGCTTCTTCCTGAGCAAGTGCTCTCTGGGTTGGAGAGAACTGAACTGGAACCGATCTAGGCTGCTGCATGGGAGAGGGATCAGGAACTCATGCCACACTAGCTTTGCAGGAGATACACTCTGGAACTCTCGGAGCCAGAAAGCAATTTCCAAGTGTCTTTAATCAGAAGAGCAGCTGTATTTATACTCTCCAAGTAGGGTGGAAACAGGATGTGACATAGAGAGGGTGGAGCGAAAAGGGAGTGGTGGAAAATCAGGGTGTGACAAGGAGAGGGGGCGGAGCAGGCGAGAATTCTACCACTGAACCACCAATGCCCTGGAGGGAGGGTGGTGCTTTATGTAAATGTAAAAGTGATTTATGTAAATAGACCGCATCTTTGAGTGGGATCAAACCAATCCCACACAGGCATACCAGTGCTAGGATTAGAGACAGAAGCCGGGAGGAGCTGGCATACTACCCAACAACTATTGACAGATTCCAAGCTCCTTTCCCATTTCCCCCTCTTGCCCCACATCAAGTGGGCAAAGAAGTTCTTTGCAAATCCTCCCTTCGCGCTGCTGAGGAAGTTCAGACCAAGAGCACCCCACCCCATGTGCAAGACTTCACCCTAATCCCATCTCCTACCCACAGTAAAAATCATTGCCACTCACCCTTCTTTTTTTCCTGCTTATTGATCATTTTACTTGTCTAATTATTCATTTATTTATAATTTCCTTATTGGTGTATTAATACTTTATAGTCGACAGTAAATAAAATAGTTTTTACATGCATAACATTTCCAAGTTTTCCACATATCAATGCAACCCCCTCTAGGTCCTCCTCTGCCATCATGTTCTAGGACCTGAACCCTCCCCCTGACAAGTCAGCATTCAGACAGATACACCTTCAACAGAAGCATGAGACTTGGAATCCATCTTAAGGTGTTCTTGAATGGGGTATCTCAGCCCAAATTTCTGTCTACTCTCAAGATGACAGAGACACCCCCCCATTAGTGATCTCCAGAGACTCCTTAACAACTTTTTTTTTCATATCTCCTAGAGTCTCTGGACCACTCGTGATGGCCACAGATTGCCTGTGAGCTGCTGGCACAAAATCCATGCTCTCCTCAGCCCCAAACTCCGCACTATTAAAGTAACAACTACTGGCTACTTCATGGGCCTTCTTGAAGACAGAGGCTCTCTCAGGTGACTGTCTATACCCAGCTACCCAAAACAATTTTCACCATAGAGGAAGAACCTTTATTCAATCCTTATTGAAATGATTTTTTTTAACCAGTGCACTGCTCAACTCTGGTTTATGGTGGTATGGGGAATTGAACCTGGGCCCTGGGAGCCTCAGGCATGAAAGAATATTTGCATAACCATTATGCTATCTCCCCCACCCCTTATTGAAATGCAAATGATAGTTACATGATACAAACAAACCTGAGAGGGCTGAGAGGTAGCACAGTGGGTTAAGTGCACATGGTATGAAGCACAAAGACTGGTGTAAGGGTCTCAGTTTAAGGCCCTAGCTCCCCACCTGCAGGGGGGGGGCACTTCACAAGCCATGAATTTCAGTAGGTCTGCAGGTATCTGTCTTTCTCTCCCCTTCTCTGTCTTCCCCTCTTCTCGACTTCTCTCTGCCATATCCAACAACAACAACAGCAATGACTGCAATAACAATAACAACAACAAGGGCAACAAAAATGGGAAAAATGACCTCCAGGAGCAGTGGGTTCATAGTGCAGGCACCAAGCCCCAGTGATAACCCTGGAGGAAAAAAAGAAAGAAGGAAATAAAGAAAGGAAAAAAGGAAGGAAGGAAGAAAGGAAGGATGGAAGGAAGGAAGGAAGGAAGGAAGGAAAGAAGGAAAGAAGGAAAGAAGGAAGGAAACAAACCTGGGCTGTCTAGCACATCTCACCTGTCAGGAGAGAGCCTCCCCTATCAGTCCCTTGAGATAACCCTTCTCCCAGCCTCAATGACCTCTCAGGGATCCTATTTTGAATCGACTGGTGACCAGAAGAAAGAGTCTGTACACTCTACAGACAGAAGAGCTTCTGGGGAGCTGCTGATATCCATCCCCTGGCCTAGATGATCCTAACAAAGAACAGGGCCCAACTGTCAGCCAAAACTGGCCAAACATCAGACAATCATTTTGCCACTAGAGGGTAGGTACTCTGAGCAACAAACAGTGCCATTTGCACATGTTTTAAACTTTCATTTATTTATTCTATGAATGTGAGAGAGACCAGAGCATTATTTTATCACATAGGTTGTCTGGGATAGAATGAGGGGCTCCGAACATGCAGGTCAGCCAGGCTAGCGTGGGGGTGCTTCTTCCCGGACGTTTACTCTCTAGGTTGGAGAGAACGCGGGCTGCTCCTAACTCAGTGACGTGAGGGAGATGACTCATGAACCAAGCTCATGGCAGTGAGGCAATTCAACATCTTTATTGATCAGAGAGCCAAGGCTTTTAAAGAGCAAATCTGTAAGTGGCAAGTCAGAAATGAAAATGGCTAGGAAAGGGGTGGAGAAAGGCAAAAGGGGCTGGAAAGGTAGGAACTTCCTTAGCAACTGTTGTGAGGGTTTTAACTGGTAGGATTAATAATTTCCTGCAGGCAGGGAGGGTCTTGAGGATAGAAAGAAGATAGATCAAAGGAATGGAATGGGTGGGGATCTTTCAGGCAATACAGTTATTATGTAGATAGACCATAGTATCAGGAATGCAGGGTGGAGCAGGGGGAGCTGGCTTAATATTTTAAGGAATGCCAGGCTCCTGGAGGCAGAAAAATGCAGGATGTTTTGTGAAGCTCCTCAAAATTTCCCGACACAGGTCCTGCACTCTACCCACTGAGCCACCATGTGAGACACCCATATACACATTTTTATATACCTGTGGGCACTGTTAGTGGTCTAGGTGTCTGGTTCAATTAACAGTGATTCCCCTACCCAACATTATCCCCTTAGGGGTGAAGAGCTCTGAGAATTTATTGGCCCACAACTACCCAAAAGATAAATGTAGGTCACACATGTCTCTGCACTTATTTGAGCCACAAAACAAGGTCCTAGGAAAGTATGATATTTACTCTTAGTCTTGCAAGAGTTCCTCACACACTAAGACATTGGTTTCACTTCTCATAACTTCTCATAATTGGGATGCATTGGATCGATCTTCTCGTGGTGCATCCCGTGAGTACCCATTTATTGGAGAAACTGAAGATCCTTCCTAGCCGACTGAATCCACATGGATCCCAGTTACTTTCAAAGCCAGCAACAAGCAGACATCAGGCTCAACCTGACGCTGTTGACTGGCTACGGAAGAAGGGCAAACGCTAGAAGAAGAACTTCTCATAACACACAAGGCTGGGCTCTAAAACAAAACTTGCAACAGAAATTTTGCTTCTGTGGCTCTTCTTAGGCTCTAGATCTACCATAGTACTAAAATGACTAATTTTTTAAAAGTTGCTCCACTACCACCATCATTATGCAATGTCATTTTGAAAATCTTTTCCATAGCAATTAGGCAAGAAAAATAAATGAAAATGATCTAAACTGGAAGAGAAATAAACCTATCACTATTCACACATGATAATGTATTACAAATAGAAACCCCCAATAAAACATCCAGTAGAAAATATTTGGAAGTAATTGCAAAATAAAGTAAGATGACAGGCCACAAAATTAATGTGTAAAAATTAGTGGAGGGGCCAGGCTCACCTGGTTAAGTGCACACATTATAGTGTTCAAGAACCTATAATGTGGCTTCAAGCCCCTGGTCTCCACCTGCAGGGAAAAAGCTTCATAAGTGGTGAAGCAGGGCTGAAGGTGTCTCTCTGTCTCTCTCCCTCTCTATCTTCTCCCCCTCTCAATTTTTCTCTGTCATTATCAAATAATAAATAAATAAAAATAATTTTTAAAAAAATCAGTGGCATGCCTTTATAAAAATAGTAACCTAGAAAGAGAAATCTAGAAGTCAATCCCATTTGCAATAGCTGAAAAAAAAAGTATCAGGTAGCTGGGAATAAATTTAGCTAAGAAGATGAAAGGTTTGTGCAGGGAGAAGTATGAATCACTACTAAAGGAAATATAAGAAGACAGAAAGACATGGGAAACCATTCTATGTTCAGGAAATGGAAGAATTAATGTGATTAAAGTGGCCATCCTACCCAGAAAAAACATACAGGCTCAATACAATTCCTATCAAAGTCCCACTGATTTTTTTTAAGTTTTTTTATTTATTTTTCTTTATTTATTCATAGAGAAAGAGAGAAATTGAGAGATGAAAGCAAACAAAGGGCAAAAGAGACACCTGCATCACTGCTTCACCACTTAGGAAGCTCTCTCCCCTGCAGGTGGGGACTGAGGGGCTTGAACCTCGGTCCTTGTGCCCTTGTGCCTTGTAAAGATTATCAGAAATACTCAGATAAATACAACAACTACTTATCACACCACACCTCTGAGAATGGCATGTAAAGGAAAATTCAACAGGTGGAAGGGATAGGAGAAACCTTTTCTTCACCATTAGTAGAAATATAAATTAGTTCAGCCGCTATGGACAACAGTTTGCAGATTACTCAGAACACTGGAAATGTCTGATCTGGCGATTCCTTTCCTAGGAATCTAACCAAATGGGACAAAAACACATATAAAAAGAGACTTGTGCACTCACCCATGTATGTATGTATGTATGTATGTATGTATGTATGTATGTATGTATGTATATATGTATGTATTTTGCCTCCAGGGTTAGCTGGGTTCAGTGCCTGTACTGAGAATCCACTTCTCCTGGCAGCCATTTTTCTTCCATTTTATTTGACAGGACAGAGAGAAATTGAGGGGAAGGGGAGAAAGAGAGGGAGAGAGAAAGATAGATACCTGCAGACCTGCTTCACCATTTGTGAAGAGTCCTCCCTGCAGATGGAGGGTGGGGCTCAAACCCAGATCCTTGCACTTAGTATTATGTGCACTTAACCAGGTGCACCACCACCTGTCCCCCTGTGAACTCACTCATGTTTATAGCAGCACTATTTCTAATACAAAAAAAGAAGAAACAACCAAGTACAAATGAGTGGTTAAGGAAGGTATGGTACACCTACACAATGATCACACTACTAAGCTGTAAGAAATTATGAGGTTGGGGGTGAGATTATGGTTATACAGAGACACTCTCAGGCCTGAGGTTCAGAAGTCCCATGTTCAATCCTCCGCACCACCAATAAGCAAGAGCTGAGCAGTGCCCTGGCAAAAAAATAATAAATAAATAAATAAATAAACAAATAAATAAATAAATAAATTGATGAAGTCAGGGGCCAAGTCAGGGAATCCTTGGATTCCCCTGTGGATATGATGGGCCTAGACCTCTCACAGATCCCTCTCTCCACTTCCATCAGGAACATCACCACAAGCCCTTTCAAGGTCTCTCCAAGACCTTGCCCTCACTATACAGTAGCAATGATAGGGACTGCCCCACTTTCCAAAGGGAAGCTGGGTTATCCTACTTTGTCACATGAGGAAGACTGGTCCTAAAATGAGTACAGCCTAGAATGCTCCTAGCTGTGACCATAGACGGAGAGCTCAGTCTGACAGGGATGGAGAGGTTATACAGGCTCCTGTGATAAATATGAACAAATATGATCCTAGGTCAGATCAATGGGGTCTACAGTCAACGGTATTTACATACTTTTCCCATATTGGGAGCTCCTGCCTTCCCTGATCCAGCTTTCTGGTCCTATCCTCAAATGTGACACCATCTTCCCATATAATATTCTTAGCCCACCTTCATGTTAGATGTCAGGCTCAGGCAAAAATTTACCAGTCATGGGCCCATCAAAATACACCTAAATATATATACCTAAAATAGACTTCCTAGCTTCTTCCCTAATGAGGAACTCAAATTTCACCTGGTTTATTCTTACCTTTAGGTTCCTGATTATTAAACAATTTGCTCTGCTTTATATCTTAATGCTTTTCAGCCACCAAGTTGCAGATGCTACCATGACACCGACCTGACTTCCCTGGGCAGACGACCTCACCAGTGTGCCCCTGAAGCCTCACCTCCCCAGAGCCCTACCCGACTAGGGAGAGACAGAAACAGGCTAGGGGTATGGATCCAACTGTCAATGCCCATTTCCAGCAGAGAAGCGATTACTAAAGCCAGACCTTCCACCTTCTGCACCCCATAAAGACTCTTGGTCCATACTCCCAGAAGGACAAAGAATAGGGAAGCTTCCAGTGGAAGGGATGGGATATGGAACTCTGGTGGTGGGAACTGTGTGGAATTGTACACCTTTTATCCCACAATCGTATCAGTAATCATTAAATCACTAATTAAAAAAAAGAAGGGAGTCGGAAGGTAGCACAGCTGGTTAAGCGCAAGTGGCGCAAAGCGCAAGGACCAGGGAACCTAAGGATCCTGGTTGGAGCCCCCAGCTCCCCACCTTCAGGGGAGTCACTTCGCAAGCGGTGAAGCAGCTCTGCAGGTGTCTATCTTTCTCTCCTACTCTCTGTCTTCCCCTCCTCTCTCCATTTCTCTCTCTCCTAACAACAACAGCTATGACAACAATAACAACTACAACAAGCACAACAACAAAGACAACAAAATGGGAAAAATAGCCTTCAGGAGGCAGTGGATTCATAGTGCAGGCACTGAGCCCCAGCAATAACCCTGGAGGCAAAATAATAATAATAATAATAATAATAATAATAATAATAATATAAAGAAAAGGAAAAGAAAAAAATCAAGTAAAAAACATATTTTTTTCATTCAAATTCTGGTCCAGGAAGACAGCTCACAAGGGGGGGACATGAATTTTCCTTTACACTCAGTCCAGGCTGGAGGCCCAGCACCACGTGGAAGGTGCTATGGCACCAGGGAAATCTCGGCTACTGTGGTGTCTCTCTTTTTCTCTCTATCTAAATGGAAAAAGCAGACTAACAGTGGTGAAAGTGTGAGTGTGTGAGGCCCCAGATCCCCCACAATACTGAACAAATACAGTTTCTTTTTTAAAAAAATATGTATTTATTCCCTTCTGTTGCTCTTGTTATAGTTATTATTGTTGTTATTGATGTCGTTGTTGTTGGATAGGACAGAGAGAAATGCAGAGAGGAGTGGAAGACAGAGAGGGAGAGAGAAAGATAGACACCTGCAGACAGGCTTCACCGCCTGTGAAGCGACTCCTCTGCATGTGGGGAGCCGAACCAGGATCCTTAGCCAGTCCTAGCGCTTTGCGCCACTTGAGCTTAACCCACTGTGCTACCGCCCAACTCCCTAAACAGTTTCAAATCAATTAAAAGCAATATAACAGAGTGCAACCATCAGTGAAACACTGAGGATGGACTATAAAAATCTAACAACCATCACTCCATATTTGATTGATGATGGCAAACCTTTTGCTCCACGTTCAAGCAAGTATATAATAAGACTCATGTGACCCCTGCTCCTGCAGGAAAGTCCAGACCATACAAACATCAGCCCATGCATGGGATACACTCAGCCCTACCCCATGATTAAATGCCATGAAACCAAAGTTACTAGCGCCCCCCTCCTTCAGTCAGCTGAATGGACCTGCTTGGGAGCCCGCCCTGCTCTCTCCAGAGAGCCCCATAATACGAAGGCTAGTTCTTTCACACCATCTTGGGCTGTGCGTGACACCAAATTCCTTGAGTTCAAACCCAATTTGGGGTGAAGAGTTGATCTCCTCTTCCATAGAAGCCACAAAACAGTGATTCTATCAATCAGTAGACAATGTACCATCACATTTCTCATGAGAACTAGTGCCACCTCCAGAAGAAACTAGCATTTACCCATGAAATAAGGGGACATTCTCAGTTGTCTCTGTAAAGAAAGAAGACATTTCAGAAGCTTATGTAACCACACACACACACACACACACACACACACACACACACCACTCCCACCTACCTACAGATAAATTTCCCCTCAAATAAATTTGTAAAAGCTTACTTTTCCAGCCAGCCATAAAAGAATGGAACGCTCAAAGCCATCGTCTGTACAGAAATCCTGGTGGAGAGTTAGAAAGAACTGCAATGTCACCTGGTAGTGGTAATCCTGGCGCTGCACACGCCAGCTCTGTTAGCACAACTGTCACGCGTTTGACCAGAGCCCTCCCCCCCCCCAAAAGTAGCAACGGCTAGATTGAAGTCCTGGGTAGGTTCGAGAAAAATGAAGGGACTGCAAGAGGTTGCTGACTAAAGATAATATTGGAAAATGCCATAGCAACAAAAACTGCTAGTCGCCTTGCACAAATTGGAATCTTCCTGATGGCCCCACATTTTGGTGTGTGTGTGTGTGTGTGTGTGTGTGTGTGTCTGCAAATGAGTGTGTGGATTAAAAGCTTCCCTCAGTATCAAATCTACCACGGGCTGCTAGCACTGTCTGGGAAGGTCGGTCTTTGACACTGGATGTCTCTTTTCTTTTACATTCAGTCTAATCCTACTCCAAAGAACTCCATTTCAGTTGCCAACAGAAGCAGAAAGGTGTTTCTGTGAGACTACGAAGCAGGAAGGTACTTCCAGAAGTCTCCACTGCCCCCACCTGCCTGACAACAGCTGGGTTGCTCTCCCAATCAAGGAACTAAAGAAATACCACATTTCCACAGAAGGAGGCCTTCCTTAGCCACACGCTTGTCCCAGCCCTTACTCACAGAGTCCTTTCTGGATGTGACTGTCATTTTTCTTGCCCTGGTTTCAGGCTGTTTTCCTTCTAGCTTCTAGGCAGGTTTGATGACAGGCTCCACATCTGTCTTCTTGGGGACTGGAGTTCATCAGCTCAGAAACAGCACCAGGGAATGAACTCAGCATGTCTCCACCATCCTTGGTGCTTCTATGGAACATAGAAGGTCTTGAACACGTGCACAAGCTCTACCAGATGAGCTATCACTGAGCCTCAAAAGTATTTCTGTTCAATGATGATATTCCCTCTGACTTTCATTCCCCTGGAACATGAATACTCCTCTCTGTCTCATTCTTAGGAATCACAGCACTCCATTCTTCTTATGTGAAAGGGCATTTTTAAACGTTTTAAAATATCCATAAACATATTTATTGGATAGAGGCAGAGAGAATTTGAGAGAGGAAAAAGGAAGAGAAAGAGAGAGAGATAGAGATATTTCCCCCTGCAGGTGGGGACCAGGGGCTTGAACCTGGATCCTTGAGCATTATAACATGTGCACTCAACCAGATGCAACACAGCCTGGCCCCCTGAAAGTAATCTTATTGGAAGGCTTCTTTGTCTGTCTGCCTTACACACAAGCACACATGCATGTCTGCCTGACACACAAGTCAACATGCATGCAAGCATGTGTTGTCTCGAAATTCACAACCTCAGCAAAGCAGAGAACAGCCCACAGACTGTGACATCTCCTTCTCTCTCTCTAAATTGTCTCCACAAGTTGACATTTTTCCTTTGCACATCAGGAAACTGAGGCTCAGAACCAGAGAGGAAGGAAGCACTTGGAGGAACTGAGATTACAAGCTTTGACTCCTAGAGGCCCACAGCACCCTGCCAGCTTCTGGCTGACCTAGCTTACCGGTACAGAACCCGGAAGTCCTGGACCACTCCCTTTACCCCACCCACTTTGAAAAGAGCATATATGGGCAGGGGTAGATAGCATAATGGTTCTACAAAGAGACTCAGACTCTCATGCCCGAGGCTCCAAAGTCCCAGGTCCAATCCCCTACACCACCATAAGACAGAGCTGAGCAGTGCTCTCTCTGATAAAAAAAAAAAGGGAGGGGGGAAGGGGCATAAAACACCAGTAGGTTTTCTGGGAATACATCATGGCATCCATCAGCCAGCCCAAAAGGCCGAGCAAACAAAATAGATCCTGGAAGCACACTTCCACCACTGCTGTTTTCTACCCTCACTTCAAGTCAAAGAAAGATGAGAATCTTTTTCCATCTTCCTTCCCAGTCTTGCTCCACACAGGGAGGCTGCAAAGGGAAGCAAACATCTAGACAGTGGACAAAGAAATCAAAGCTAGGGACCAGGTGGTGGTACACTTGGTTGAGTGCACATACTACAATGCACAGGGACTTAGGTTCAAGCCCCTGGCCTCCACTTGCAGAGGGAAAGCTTCACAAGTGGTGAAGCAGGTCTGCAGGTATCTCTCTGGTTCTCTGGTTCTTTCCTTCTTTCTCCTCCCTTCCTCTCAATTTCTCTCTGCATTTACCCAATAAATAAATATTTTAAAAATAAATCAAATCTATAATCAACTTTGCACACATATGACAATTAAACAAAACAAATATATGCATATATATATATATATATATATATATATATATATATATAGTAATGAGGGGAAAGACAAGGAAAACACCCACGTTTGTAACCTGGAAGGTGGTACAATGGAAAAGATATTAGACCCTCAAGCCTGAAGTCTGAGTTTAGTCCCTAGCATCACATGTATGAGCATGATGCTCTGGTTTTCTCCCCTCTCTCACCCATTAATAAAAAATACATTTAAGAGGCCAAGTGGTGGCATACTTGGTTGAACACACACGTTTCTATGCCCAAAGACCTGGGTGCAAGCCCGTGGTCCCCACCTGCAGGGGAAAAGCTTCAAGAGTCTTAAAACAGTGTTGCAGGTGTCTCTCTGTCTCTCTCCTCTTATCTTCTGCTTCCTCTCAATTTTTTGACTCTCAATCCAATAAATAAATAAATAAAGATAAGGGAAAAAGTTGTTTTAAAAATTACAAGACCCACACAATGCAGGTCTTTCTGTAAGCTCTAGGCTTTCTCAAAGGCAAAATAAAATTGTTTCTTGCACTTGTGTTTGTCTTATCATTCTCTCTCTCCAGCCTCTCACCGATCAGTCTTTCACAGACAATGAATTTGGTGAGGGCTACTGAATTGGAACACTCTATTCGTGATAAAGCTGTCCTGCAGAATTTTTACACAAAAGAAGTGAAGGGAGGAAACTCAAATCACAGCAGATAATGCCACGCTCGAGACAATGATATTTCTTCTTCTTACTTTTTTTACCTTTAAAAACGTTTCAACATTTGAAGGCATGAATACACAGCCTCAATGTCTCTGCTCTTAATAATAATAATACAAATCTTTAGAAGAGAACCGAGAGAAATCTCAGTGGCATTAACACGGGGAAACAAGGGGGAAATGCAGACTGGCGTACATTACAAGCACCACGACCAAATTCAGAAATGCAGAATAATTACAGAGCCATTCAGAATGCGCAGGCGAACCAGACACGCATTTTGAATCCCAGCCACATTTGCCCAAGCAAGAATTAGACAAAGCCTGGAATGGTGTTTTGCAAAAGTTATTAATGATTCACTATGAATTTCGTCCACGTATTAATGATAATTCAGTCCTCATTAAGCGCTTTTGCCGATAAGAACCCACATTTCGGCACAGCAGGCCTTTGCAAATTTATTTCCCCTTTATTAAAGGCAGTTTACTGGAATCATTCACTGAGCAATAGACCTGAAGTCGCTCGGGGGTGGAAATCAATTTCAGCGTCTGATCAGAGGCCGGCGGGCCTCTTCTGGGGTTTGCTACACGAGGCTGCGCTCAGGACTGCAGGCTTGTGTCTACTTATGAATAGGCTGCCCGGAAGATCCACTCTTCTCCTTTCAGTGCTCGCCCCTAACCTTGTCCTGGGGGATGGCAGCAGATGGCAGCCTCTGGGGCGCCACAGTAAGGTGGAGACTGGAGATGGCACTGGCTCAAGCGAGCCTGCACCTGCGTTTCAGGGTGCCAGTGCTACCTCGCTGGATCACATCCCCTCATACCCTCCATATCTCCCAGCCTCCTCCTCGCCCTGGTAGGTGCGCGGAAGGGAGGGAAGAAAGATGAAAGGAAGGAGGGAAGAAAGGAAGAAAGGAAGAAAGGAAGAAAGGAAGAAAGGAAAGGAAGGAAGGAAGGAAGGAAGGAAGGAAGGAAGGAAGGAAGGAGCCCGTCAGTGGCGCACCTGGTTAAGTGCACACATTACAGTTCTCAAGAACCCAGGTTCAATCCCCTGATCCCCACCTGCAGGGAGAAAGCTGCAGGAGTGGTGAAGCAGGGCTGCAGGTGTCTGTCTCTTTCCTTCTCTATCTCCCCCTCCCCTCTCAATTTCTCTGACTCTATCCAACAATAAATAAATTAAATTAAATTAAAATATTTCTAAAAGGAGAGAGAAATGAGAAAGGAAGGGAGAGAGAGGAAGGAAGGAAGGAAGATGGTGTATTAGAAGTAGATTATTAGAAGATTAGAAGAAGTAGAAGATTAGAAGATTCTGGGGTGGGGGGGTGTAATGTTCAGGCCATGGAACATGATGGCAGAGGAGGACATAGGAAAAGCTGTTATGTGGAAAACTGAGAAAATGTTACACATGTACCTACATGTATTTTACTGTCGACTGTAAACCATTAACCGCCCCCATAAAGGAAAAAAATTAAAAAGGAAGAAAAGGAGAGAACTGAAGACCAGGCACCAACCCTGTCTGCATTCTGTGCGTTCAGGGGGGTCGGGGACACTGGCGTGTAGAGGAGAAAGCGCGAGGCGGTGCCAAGAGTCTTGGCGATCGGGTTTGCTGTGTGTCTCGGTGCCCTGGGGCCGCGGGCACCCCGCAGTAACCTCTCCAGGACACCAGAGGGCGCCGTGCCCACAGTTTGTATTCGCAGCATGCTGGGCTGGACTGGGCTGGGAGTTGGGGGTCTGGAGAGGGTGGGAACAACGACCAGTCTACAGCAGTTCGCCTTCATCGCTGCAGGTCGCCTGCACCGCCCCCTGGGCGGCCCAGTGCAACCCACTGGGAGGGGCCTGCGCTTCCCAGCAACATCCGCTTAAGTGATAAATAGCTGCTCACAAGCCAGCGAAACGCAAATGAAGGAGGGGGTAGAACCCCCCCCCCCCAACACCTACGGCAGTTCACACAAAAGCCATTTGGAAGCAGCTGAGGATGAGCAACATTCTTCTGCGGCACCTCACAGTCCCGCAGAGCCAGCGAGGAGGTCCTGGGGTGCTCCCCTCCAAGAAGTTGCCAAGGTCCCACACACCGCGGGCACCGCCCCGCACGGACACCCCAGAACTGCGATGTCATTATCCAAACAGCACCTACGACTTGCCAGGGCGCTGAGCGCTCTCACACCACTCATCCAATTTAATCCTCAAAACGAGGGGGGTCTCCAGAGCCCTGCCCCACTAGGGAAAGATAGAAACAGGCTGGGGGTATAGACCGACCTACCAACACACATATTCAGCAGAGAAGCAATTACAGAAACCAGACCTTCCACCTTCTGCGCCACATAATGATCCTGGGTCCATGCTCCCAGAGGGATAAAGAATAGGGAAACTTCCAATAGAGGGGGCGGAACACAGAACTCTGGTGGTGGGAATTGTATGGAATCATACCCCCCTTATCTTACTTTTTTTTTTTTTAACGAGGGAGTAGCGGGGAAAGGAGGGGCTGCCGGGTTTATGAGTCCCGCCCCAGTTCGCACAGAGACCGTGTTCTTTTCACTGCTTCCCCGATGGGAAACACAGCTGTCCCGGTGGCCGCTGACACGCTCCTTTGAGCCAGCAGGAAACATTGGAGCAGTTGCATTGGGGAAAGTATGCATGTGAGTTCATAAAAATAACTCTGGCTCAGGTCCCTGAGAGCGCTCAGCCCCAGCACACAGGACTTGAGAGATCCCAGGTTCAGTCTCAGGCAAAGCCATACGCCAAAGGAAATAGGTGCTCTGATCTCTCCACCCACCGCTCTAGTTCTCTCTCTTTATGTTTCATTTAAAAATAAATTAACTTGGGGCCCGGTGGTGGCACACCTGGTTGAGCTCACATATTGCAGTCCGCAAGGACCCTAGTTCAAGCCCCTGGTCCCCACCTGCAAGGGGAAAGCTTCACAAGCAGTGAGGCTGTGCTGCAGATGTCTCTCTGTCTCTCTCCCTCTCCCTCCTTACTTCTCCCTTCCCTCTCAATTTCTCTCTGTCTCTATCCAAAAATTAAAATTAATGGAAGACAGAGGAGGACCTAGTGGAGTTCGAATTGTTACGTGAAAAACTGAGAAACGTTACACATGTACAAGCTATTATTGTATTTTACTTTACTATTGACTGTACACCATTAATTCCCAATAAAGAAATTAAATAAAAATTAATCAATTAACTTGGGTTGGGGTTCACAGGTTCAGTCCCCAGCACCACCATAAAGCAGAAGTGAGCTGGTGAAAATAAAAATAATCATAATGGTAAAATGATAATCTTAAAATGTAGTGAAGAAAATTTAATGACTCTAATACCCATTCCTTCGACCCCACTCGCCCTAGTTGGGCTGTGATCTTGTCTCACTTGAGCAATAACCCCCAAAACCATCCTTTGTTGTCCTGTGAGTGTAACTACTCAGCAGGATTGAAGAACAGCTGTTCTACCAGAGCGAGGCAGTGACTGCCCAGTCCTGGAGCCCCAAAGCCCCAAGATATCCAAGGCCATTGCTTTTTCCTGCCAGCATCTGCAGGATCTGCTTTCTGTGTGCAGAGGAATGGAAAAGGGTGCCCTGGTCCAGATGTTTCACCATGCACACTGGTATGAGCTGCTGAAGCCAGGGGCTCACCTCCTCCCAGGAGCCTTGGCCAACTCCTTGGGCTCACAGCTGCTTCTCCTGCCACTGGCTGTACCCACCCTCCCACACTCCCTGTCTGAGCCATCCTGTAACAACATGCCTGGTCTCCGAGTCCCTCTATGCCTATGAAGTGTCTCCATCTCAAGTGGCAAAGCATCACGGGAGCGCTGGGCACATAGCAGTTCTCAGGAGCTGGGAATTGAATTATGGCTGTGTCTCTGATTATGGTATCCATCACTTTCCACCAATCTAGACAAGGAAGTCCCATTTGCTTTTTCTTTCTGGTTTTTAGGCTTGTCTGTTCAAAACAGTGAGGCCCGTTGACAGGTGTCATTTATTAAGAAAAAAAAAGTCAGAGTCTATATTTTCCCCAGTCCTGGAACTTTAGGGTGGTGCACTTGACTGCATGCTTCTCTCAATTCATTTCAAATAATACTGCATCTGCCGATCACAACCTAATCAACACAACGAGTGCCACCTCAGCATGCTTCACTTCAGATTGTGTCCAGAGACTTCACATGTGGAATGACAACCCTTCAGCTTCATTACTCGGGTGAGACCTTTCCTTTCATAGTATTCTCTAATACCATTCCAGGCGGTTCACTTCCTAACGAAGTCCCAAAACCTAGATATAGACCAGGTTCTCTGAGATAGAGCATATGTTCACACGTATACATAAAGTAGGGGAAAACATATACCTAAAAGCAAAAGTACACAACTCTGCAGTGAGTACCCCCCAACACTTCACCTGCACTATTCCAGCCTTTTGGTCCATAATTGTTCAACAATTTGTTTGGCTTTGTATGTTAACTCTCTTTTCAGCCATCAGACTCCAGATGCCAGCATGATGCCTACCAGACTTCCCTGGACAGACGACCCCACTAGTATGTCCTGGAGCTCTGCTTTCCCAGAGACCCACCCTACTAGGGAAAGAGAGAGGCAGATTGGGAGTATAGATAGACCAGTCAACGCCCATGTTCAGCGGTGAAGCAATTACAGAAGCCAGACCTTCCACCTTCTGCAACCCACAATGACCTTGGGTCCATACTCCCAGAGGGATAGAGAAAGTTATCAGGGGAGGGGATGGGATATGGAGATCTAGTGGTGGGAATTGTGTGGAGTTGCACCCCTCCTATCCTATGGTTTTGATAATGTCTCCTTTTTTAAATAAATAAATTAATTTATAAAAAAGTCAACGATAATGGTGAGCATGGGAAATTGTTTCCTTTGCACAATGCAGTGTTCACTGCCTCCCATCTTCTTGTTTGGATCCCCGTGCCATCTTTCTTTTGCACCTGCATTTTTGATAGCAGGCCCTCATCTATGCTGTACAGAAAGCCATATACAGATTAATGTTGACAGAAACACAGCCACTTCAGAAACGCCCAATTTTGTCATTTGCTAGAAGGTACGTAGAGTAGAAACTATATAGCCATCAGATGTGCTGGGCTAGATATGTCCCCGAATTGGCCTTCATTGGAAAGAACAGGACAGATGGGCCACGGGGGGGGGGGGTTGTTAGAAACTTGGGAAAGGCAGACTGGGATGGAGGAAATCAGGCAAACATCAAGGCAGTACAGATATTACAGAACCTGGAGTGGTAGGCATGGGCTAACTGTATGTGCCACCCCCCACTACACACACACACACACACACACACATACACAGCCCAGATACTGAAATCCTGGTTGGCCCCTAATGTGATGAAATTTGGACATAGAACTTTTAGAGGGCCAACTAAATCAAGGGGTGTCACCCTTTTAAATGAAGTTAGTGACCTTATACAAGGGACTTCAGGAATCTTTCACCTGTTCCACCATGTAAGAAAACAACAATCTATAAATTATGAATCAGGTCTCTACCAGACTCTCAGCCTGTCAGCACCTTGATCTAGGACTTTGTCACCTCCAGAACTATGGGCAATGAAGTTCCGGTGTTGAATTTCTCTTTTGTTATAACAGCCCAACCTGACTGACACACAGATGTGGACTTAAATAGTTGGAACTTCTGCCTAAAGTGTGACTGACATGCAAGTGGCTTGCTCCAAAATGTGTAACACTCGCAGAAGCTTGAGTTTCAGACCCACCCATCCATTCGGCATGCCATCTTGAATACAAGCAACTACTCCAGCTAGCTAAGTACTTTGGGTTAGAAATGATGGAAGAGTCTCTCAGACTCCATCCAAAAAGGATGAATGAGGGAATACACTTCATGATCTCCCAAGGCTGCTAGGATTACAAAGGGAGACACCATGCATCTGAGGGAATCACAAAGCACCATCTGTGAAGGAGTGTTGAGAAAGACATAGATGAGTCTGATCAAGCTGAAGTCCAAATAGCAAACTGCAGGATAAACAAAGAACAAAGGAACAGGCTTGTTGTATGCTTTACATTGGGTTGTTCTAGCTCTCCCCCTGCCAAGAAAATTGGTTCAGTCTTGCTAGTTTCGAGGGCCCACTTGTCCCCGCCCCAAGGAACCCCGAGAGGGTTCCAGAGTTCCAGAGTTCGAGAGTGCTTGGCGCCGCTGGGGGGGAAAGAGGCAACAGAGTTCTGTTTGGTGATTAGTTTGGGTTAGTTTATGAATCGCTGTTCCTGAATAAAGAAATACAGCTTCCCTGCCCAGCCGTATGTCTCTGGTCGTCTCTGTTACCCGCCCGTGAAGCTAGCCCGGCCAGCTGAAGCTCCGAATTTTAACAACACAGGTTAAAAGACATCACAGAAGTGCAATCAGCAAGACCCGAACACTGGGAAACTTTACAGAGCTGACTACATCATCTCTTCAACAAATATATTGAAGAGAGACGGGGGTGGGGGGGAGACTAGACATAGAAAGTGACAGACTTGAAATAAAGCAAGCAATGGCATCTAAGAAATAATTGAAATTTTAATAATCATTGAGTAATTATGATATTAAGGAAATATTGTCAATTACTTTACATAGGGCAATAGTTTTGCATTTGAGAGGTTTTTTAGGACTCCTCTGTCTAAATACACACACTAAAGCTTTTAACAGTGACACGATATCAGAGATCTATATCAAAATGTCCTAGGGGTGAATATTTGTAACAGCTTTATTCCTAACAGCTAAAAATAGAAACCCCAAGCACCTATCAACTGCAAAGTGAATAAGCAAGATGAGGTATATCCATGCAATGGAGCACTACTCAGCAATAAAAAAGCATGAACTGCTAATATACACTACAATCTCAAATACACCATGCTATGTGTGCAAAGCAAAATGCAAAAGCTGCACAGTGTAATATTCCATTTATATAAAATGTCCTTAAAAGGCAGATCTATAGTTACAGAAAACAGATCTGTGGCTGCAAAAAAAAAAAAAAAAAAAGGCTGGAGGGGGAAGCAAGTTGAGAAAAATGGGCACAAGGAATCTCTTTGGGGTGATAAAATGTTCTAAAACTAGCTGTGATGGTTCTACAGCTTGGTAATTTACTGAACACCATTGTGTTTTAAACTTAAAATGGGCAAATTTTATAGTTTGTAAATTATGCTTCAGTAAAGCTGTTTTTCCTTTTAGTGCTTCAGGGGATGTGAGGAGGGAGTGGGTGGAAATTCAGTGAAACAAGATTGGCCACGATAATTGCTTCAGCTGAGTGATGGCTACACGGGGCTTATTAAGGCTATTGTCTCTAATTTTGCATATGTCCGAGAATTTTCACAATGAAAAATAATTAAAAAGTGAGAGGAGGTGCTTGGAAGTTGGAAGGCATCAGGCACGAAGGTCTTTGAGGATCTATTACTCTTGCCATGTCCCTTTCTCGTGTGTCCCCTTGTCTCTCCTGGAATTTTGGTAACTCAGATCCAAGTCCTTCTCATGGCTGACGGACCAAACCTCTCAACCACACTCTAGTCCAAATCCCAGTAGGGAGCATCTTCCTGACGAGGTTGGATGTTGATTCCAGTCTCAGACAAAACCCTTAGTGCCAACCTAGGTTGGTTGTCCATTTCCTATCCAGAAAGCCCATCCTAAAGCCAAAACGCCCACACACAGTGATGTGGGCCTGAGTCCCTGAGGAAGGGGCTGTGAAATAGGCTTCAAGAGGGAACTGGTTAAGTGCACGTGGTGCAAAGCGCAAGGACCACTAAGGATCCCGGTTTGAGACCCCCAGCTCCCCACCTGCAGGGAAGTCCCTTCACAAGCGGTGAAGCAGATCTGCAGGTGTCTCTCTTTCTCTCCCCCTGTCTTCTCCTCCTCTCTCCATTTCTCTCTGCCCTATCCAACAACAACAATATCTATAATAACTACAGCAATAAAACAAGGGCAACAAAAGGGAATAAATAAATATTTTTTTTAAATAGGCTTCGAACAAAAGTTAAGGGCAGAAGGACTACACTTCTATATAGCCTCCCATCCCTCTTACTTCATCAAGTCATTTTCTTTATTTGGGTTACAAGATTGTAGGATTACAAGGTTAATAATGGATCACCAGATTGTAGGATTACAGGGTCTAGTTCCACACCACACACACCACCAGAGTTCTGTGCTGCCCCCCGACACACACACACACACACACACACACACACACACCCAGAACAATAACCACATTTCTCACAAAGTCTTAGAGACAGTTTGTTTACTTCTATTTTGTTTCGCCTTTCACTCATATGGTATCTAGAGAACCGAAACACAAGTTCATGCATAACAATAATAAAAAACAAGGGCAACAAAAGGGAAAATAAATAAATAAATATGAAAAAGAATATATTAAAAAAATACTACTCAGTGTAAAACATGGTGACTTCACCGTTTTCAGCCGATCTTGGGTGGACCTTGAAAAATTCATGTTAAGTGAAATAAGTCAGAAACAGAAGGATGAATATGGGATGATCTCACTCTCAGGCAGAAGTTGAAAAACAAGATCAGAAGAGAAAACACAAGTAGAACCTGAACTGGAATTGGCGTATTGCACCAAAGTAAAAGACTCTGGGGTGGGTGGGTGGGTGGGTGGGGAGAATACAGATCCAAGAAGGATGACAAAGGACCTAGTGGGGGTTGTATTGTTATAAGGGAAACTGGGGAATGTTCTGCATGTACAAACTATTGTATTTACTGTTGAATGTAAAACATTAATTCCCCAATAAAAATAACAATAATAATAATCTGGGGGCGAGACTTGCTTCTGCCTACTTGAGGTGGGGCAAGGTAGTAAGGGGAGATGGGTCATTAGCCACTGTTCACCCTGGCTGCCTGGGAAGTGGTTGATTAGAAACACTTCCCTGGGGGTGGGGGTAGATAGCATAATGGTTATGCGAAGAGACCCTCATGCCTGGGGCTCCAAATTTCCAGGCCAAGTACCCCCACCACCATAAGCCAGAACTGAGCAGTACTCTGGTAAAAAAAAAAAGCCAGGCAATTGCACACCTGGTTAAGTACACACATTACAGTACACAAGGACCCGGGTTCAAGCCCTTGGTCCCCACCTGCAAGGGGAAAGTTTTATGAGTGGCAAACCAGGTCTGATTTAATTGGCCCTCTAAAAGTTCTATGTCCAAATTTCATCACATTAGGGGCCATTCAGGATTTCAGTATCTGGGCTGTGGTGTGTGTGTGTGTGTGTGTGTGTGTGTGTGTGTGTGTGTGTGTGTGTGTGTGCGCGCACATGTATGTGTGTCTGTAGCGGGGGGTGTCTCTATGTCTCTTTCCCTCTGTCTCCCCCTCTCAATTTCTCTCTGTCTCTATCCAGTAATAAAAAAGTAAATAAATGATAAAATTCAAAAAAGACACATTTCCCTGGTTACTGCCCCCTGAGTGCATTTACAACCATCCACAGAGTCAGCACTTGCCTTAGGCAGGCCAAGTGCTGCTGCTGAGAAGACAGCTCCTACTCCAATAGCTTGTCCCACCTGAAAAGAAAAGCAGAACTGGCAAGTTAGTTGGTAGCGCAACGTGTTAAGCACATGTGTTGCAGAGAGCAAGGACTGGCGTAAGGATCCCGTTCTAGCTCCCCTGCTCCCCACCTGCAGGGGAGTCGCACCACAAGTGGTGAAGCAGGTCTGCAGGTGTCTGTCCTTCTCTCCCCCTCTCTGTCTTCCCCTCCTCTCTCAATTTCTCTCTGTCCTGTCCAACAATGATGATATCAATAACTACAACAATAAAACAACAAGGGTAACAAAAGGGAATAAATAAATAAATAAAAGCAGGACTCTGCTCCTGCCACAGTTACACTCCCACACCCATTCCAGCTCTCTGGCTGGGTCAATGGTGAAGGCTACACTAATCAGACCAGCAGATGCCTAAGACTGACACATTCATTCCCACTAGCTGGTTCCTTTCCCCTTTCCTGCTCCATCCAAAGGACCTATTGTCTGATGGGACCAAAAGTCTTTCTTAAGTGCTGTCTTAGCTACCCTGCAAGATCTTTCAGCATCACAAATGTGTGGCAGCAACACTCAACCTAACTGAGCTTTTAGAAAGAGCTTTCTGCTCCAAAGTGGACCAGGCACCAGAAGGATGAACGTGCAAGGCATCAAACGATGCTTCAGTGCTTTTTGTTCAGCGCCATCTAAACTCCACTCTCTGGATCCCAACACCAAGCCCCCCCCCCAATTTTTCTGCAGCTCCACAGCATAAATGAGCAAAAGATATCATAAAAACCAAAAGAAATAATGGCATCTCCGTCAAGCAATAAGACCTTGGGAGGTGGGGGAGCACATAGTAGTATAACAGGTTAAGCACAGATACTGTGAAGCACAGGAACCAGCACAAGGATTTGGGTTCGAGCCCCTGGTTCCCCACCTGTGGCGGGGGTGGGGATCGTTTAATAATCAGTGAATCAGATCTGCAGGTGTCTATCTTTCTCTCTCCCTATCTTCCCCTCCTCTCACAGTTTCTCTCTGTCCTATCCAATGACAACAACAACAACAAAAATTACAATAAAAAATTAAAACTTTTGATCTGTTTAAAACAGAAATAAGATATTGGGGCAAGTGACAACACTACCATTTACTTTTTTCTATGCTTGTTTCATTTCTAGGTCACTAGCTTTTTTTTCTTTTTTTTTTAATTTCTTTATTGGGGAGTTAATGTTTTACATAAGTCACTAGCTTTTTTCTTTTTTAGTACTATTTTTTTATTGGGGAATTAATGTTTTACATTCAACAGTAAGTACAATAGTTTGTACATGCATAACATTCCCCAGATTCCCATATAACAATACAACCCCCACTAGGTCCTCTGAATCCTTCTTGGATCTGTATTCTCCCCACCCACCCACACCCACCCCAGAGTCTTTTACTTTGGTAAGGTATGCCAATTCCATTTCAGGTTCTACTTCTGTTTTCTTATCTTGTTTTTCAACTTCTGCCTGAGAGTGAGATCATCCCATATTCATCCTTCTGTTTCTGACTTATTACACTCAACATGATTTTTTCAAGGTCCATCCAAGATCGACTGAAAACAGTGAAGTCACCATTTTTAACAGCTGAGTAGTATTCCATGGTGTATATATACCACAACTTGCTCAGCCACTCATCTGTTGTTGGACACCTGGGTTGCTTCCAGGTTTTGCCTATTACACATTGTGCTGCCAAGAACATATGTGTACAAGATCTTTTTGGATGGATATGTTGGGTTCCTTAGGATGTATCCCCAGGAGAGGAATTGCAGGATCATAGGGTAGGTCCATTTCTAGCCTTCTGAGAGTTCTCCAGACTGTTCTCCACAGAGGTTGGACCAATTGACATTCCAACCAGCAGTGTAGGAGGGTTCCTTTGACCCCACAACCTCTCCAGCATTTGCTGCTGTTACCTTTTCTGATGTAGGACATTCTCACAGGAGTGAAGTGGTAACTCATTGTTGTCTTGATTTGCATTTCTCTGACAATCAGACACTTGGAGAATTTTTTCATGTGTTTCTCAACCTTTTGGATCTCTTCTGTGGTGAATAGTCTGTCCATGTTCTCCCCCCATTTTTGGATGGGGTTATTTGTTGTCTTGTTGTTGAGTTTGGCAAGCTCTTTATATATGTTGGTTATTAACCTCTTGTCTGATGTATGGCATGTAAAGATCTTCTCCCATTCTGTGAGGGGTCTCTTGGTTTAGGTAGTGGTTTCTTTTACTGTGAAGAAGCTTTTAAATTTGATGTAGTCCCATAGGTTTATACTTGCCTTAGTCTTCTTTGTAATTGGATTCATTTCATTGAAGATGTCTTTGAAATTTATGCGGAAAAGAGTTCTGCCAATATTTTCCTCTAAGTATCTGATAGTTTGTAGTCTAACATCCAAGTCCTTGATCCACTTGGAATTTACTTTTGTATTTGGTGAAATACAGTGGTTCAGTTTCATTCTTCTGCATGTTTCAGGTCACTAGCTTTTTAAATCAGTTTATTTCACACATTGGTCCTTCACCCTCATTCAAACCAACTCTTTACATTCAGACATACTTCCCCCTCAACCAAGCTTTTACCTTACTCTTGACTTGACTGTTTTGCCATAGATTTGAGATAGTATAATAGAAAGCAGTGGATTCTCTGGCAGTTTGCCCACCACAGAAACACTTCTCAGCTACTCCACGTCCACCGCCAATCCTCCTACCAGGGCAAGTTCCTTGGCCTGAGCTCCAGCCCCCTTGTGTTCTCTCTCTCTCTCTCTCTCTCTCTCTCTCTTTTCATTATTGCCAGGGCTTCTCAGCTATAGAACCCCTATCTGAGTGAGAGGTCTGGGGGGTGGTGCAGTGGATAAAGCATTGGGTTCTCAACCATAAGGTTCTGGGTTCGATCCACAGCAGCACATGTACCAGAGTAATGTCTGGTTCTTTCTGTCCTCCTATCTTTCTCATGAATAAATAAATAAATTCTAAAAAAAAAAAAAGAAGTCCTATCTGAAGGAAGATGGCTTTCTAGATATAATAAAGGCTTTGGATCAATTTTTCTGGTTTTTTCATTATCCATTCTGGCCCTAGTCCATGAAGTCAGATCATAACCAAGCAGCAAGGGTAAAATGTTGAGCTTAGTGCAAATCAGAAGTTACCTCCAATTTTTGGGGTTCCTAGACTCCACACTGTGTGGGTTGCCTTTATAAGTCCTGAATCTATCACAATTGGGTTCAGATTGGTACATGTGTATGTGTCTGTCTGTCTGTCTTCCCGTGTTTTTAGACACATTTTTCAATGAGAAGCTTTTATCAGCTTCTCAAAGATATCCTTGATGTGAAAAGAAAAGAAACTGAAGAATCACTTTTCTCACAGAGACACTAAGTTCAGTGAATAGCACTGCCCAGCCCTTGGTGAAAAAGATTAGAGGATCAAGGTGCAGGGCTGGGCCGGGTGGAACTGAGACTCTAACTTCAGGATTCTTCAGGATTCTTTGCTGTAGAACCAAACATATAAGTCCTAGACCCTAGTATAGATCTAATTCTAACTCCAGGGTTGAGACATTGAAGGGATACATAAATCTTTACCCATGGACAAGTGTCATGTTGAAAAGATGAATATTTGACTGCATCTGCACATCCCTGCCTTTCTTGTGGGTCAGCCCTCTAGTGGAAAATGATGGAACTAAGCCCCGGGAGGGGAAATACCTTACCTACTGCCATTCATGGAGCCTGTGAGTGAGATAGGCTTGAAGTCAGATTCTCTAACACCACCGATTATTACACTGCACCCACTGGCTGCATCCATTCCTCTCCCTGTCCCCTGAGCCTCTATGTAAGATGGTAGTCTGCCAGTGGTGGGTGATGGGTGCTGGTCAGGTCATTGCAGGTGAAATCTTCTCAAGTACTAATCCTAGAATAAATAGGACCATCATCCCAGTGGGATAGAAGAAGCCAAGGAAGTCCACCACTCACATATCTGCTTCATTCTATCAGTGGGAACCCTGGGCAAATGTAAGCATGAAGAAATAATTAGGAAAAGTTAAATAAGTCAATAACCATAAAGAGGTCTATGCTGCATAGAAGGCATCTTCGTGAAAATGCAGACTAATATGTGCAAAGAATACGAAATACCAAAAACTTGGAAAGAAATATCTCTCAGGGAAGTCTGGCTGTAGCGCAGTGGATTAAGCGCAGGTGGCGCAAAGCACAAGGACCGGCATAAGGATCCTGGTTCGAACCCCGGCTCCCCACCTGCAGGGGAGTCGCTTCACAGGTGGTGAAGCAGGTCTGCAGGTGTCTTTCTCTCCTCCTCTCTGTCTTCCCCTCCTCTTTCCATTTATCTCTGTCCTATCCAACAACGACAACAACAATAATAACTACAACAATAAAACAACAAGGGCAACAAAAGGGAATGAATAAATAAATAAAATAAATATTAAAAAAAAGAAATATCTCTCAGAAACTATCAGCCAAGTAAGAGAGAGAGAGAGAGAAGGGAAAGAGTAGTATTTTAAAAAGTTCCTTCTCCAAAAAGAAAGGTAGTTCAAACAAAAAGAAAGATATTCCCCAAAAAGTGGCAGAGCGGAAGCAAGCTAAAGATTAGAGGACAATCAAGGAAACTGGAGAGGAACCAAGCAAGCTGCTGACAGTCAAAACCAAGACCCTCCTCAAGTATAGTCTAGGGAGGATACTAGGAAGACAATTGGTGGGAACCCCAACAGTTGGGATAAAGCCAAGCTTCCAAAGCCAAATTATGAACAGATACCAAACAGAACATCACTAGGAATCTCCCTTCTTTGGTTCTTGCTGTACCAGAAAATACACTAAATATGCTCCCTGAAATTCTAGAATAAAATATCCCCTGTGAGACAAGGTCAGATGGTAAAGCCTATCCCTACGAAGGGCCCCCAAGGCAAAGCCTTCATAGCTCTATTATGGGATCCTTATAAATAAGGCCCTCCAGGGAGTAGAGTGGTAGCGCAGTGGGTTAAGAGAACGTGGCACAAAGCACAAGGACCTGGTTTAAGAATCCGGGTTCTAGCCCCCAGCTCCCCACCTACAGAGGAGTCACTCCACAGGCTGTGAAGCAGGTCTGTAGGTGTCTACCTTTCTCTCCCCCTGTCTGTCTTCCCATCCTCTCTCTATTTCTCTCTGTCCTGTCCAACAATAACATCATCAATGACAACAACAATAATAACCACAACAATAAAACAACAAGGGCAGCAAAAGGGAAGGAAAAAATAGCCTCCAGGAGAACCCCAGCAATAACCCTGGAGGCCAAAAAAATATAAATAAATAAATAAATAAATAAATCCCTCTCATGGTATAGACATCTAAAGAGGTCCTTGGACATAGATAGGCCGGGTGACCCATAATTTTTACAATAAAAAAAATTATCTCAGTGACCATGACAGTTTACACAAGATGAAGTCGGGCCTAACCAATTTTCTAAAAGATAGTGAAAACATACATGGATTGACTGGGAGGTACTGATCAGTGATAGAGCACAGTCTCACATGTGTGAGAACCAGGGTTCATTCCTGGAAACACACACATGCACACTCACAGATAAAATGTGAGGGAATTTGTTTGTTTGTTTTTGTTTTGCCAATGCACTGTGGAAAAGGGAGTATGGTTGTATCAGGGTTAAGCAGTGGGCATGAGAAGAAGAAATCAAAATGAATTAGATTTTATCTGAGGAGAGAAAAGAAAACAGTACAGCCTCCCCCAAAATTGATGGAGAGATCTATCTAATTTCACTTACTCAAAAATTATGTGGAAACGAGCCTAGTGAAAACTTCAGGTTTCCAGGCAACACCCAACCCTTCTGGGTAGTAACATGTTAAGCTCTTTAGATTAAGCTGCAAGAAGACATTGAGAGGCTGTGTGAGTGGGCCGCAAAGTAGCAGGTGAGCGTTAGTGTAGGCAAGCGCAACCTAATGCACTGAGGAAAAGAATCGCATTAACTACTCAGAATAAAACACAGCAATCAGGCCTCTTTTCCACAGATCCTTGGGACATTGACTTCCAAAATGAAAGAGTTAATTCTGCAATTAGACCAACTTGGCCCATCCATCTCAAACTCTGTCTTTGAGAGATGAGGGTATGGAGGCCCAGGGATGGAGGCAGGACTAGAACCAGGCCAGACAAACACCTCATCACAGACCCCTGCAAGCGTCAACCCGGCTTTGACCTAGCACGTTATGATTGGGCCCTCCTCAATCGCTATCGAACAGGCCATGGCCGGTGCGCCGCTATGTTCCATCGCTGGGGAGCCAGAGACGACCCGAACTGCCCCTGCGGCTACAGACAGACTATGACCCACATAGTCAACGACTGCCACCTCTCCAGATTCAAAGGAGGTCTCGAAACTTTACATCAGGCTCAACCTGACACTGTTGACTGGCTACAGAAGAAGGGCAAACGCTAGAAGAAGAAGAAGCACCACCACTGAACAGAAGCATTAGCCATTAAGCATCAGCTGACATGTCAGAGGTCTTCGAAACAGTGGGCCACAGTGGGGACAGCATGGAGTTTTGAGCCCAGCACATTTTCTAGTTGTGTACAAATTAAGCAAGCTGTTTAATCTCTCTGAATCTTAGTTACCTCTAGTGTAAGGTGGGAATCATGACATATACTTTGCAAGGTTTTTATGTGGATTAGAGAGATTTTAAAAGTGCTCCACAAAAAGGATCGGAATAGATATTTCTCTAAGGAATAGATACGAATGGCAATATGCTCATGAAAAGATGTTATTCTTTAGGGAAATGCAAAACAAAACCACAATGAGCTACCACTTCACATCCACTAGGGTAGCTACAATGGAAAATAGGGGAAAGAATAAGTATTGGTGAGGATGTGTAGCAATCGGAGCCCCAATGCACTGCGGGGTGGGCATCTGAGAATTTGCAGCTGTTGTGAAATTTTTTAAAAAATAATGATTTGGTGGGTCCTTAATAAGTTCACCAGAATCACTTCATGCCCTGGAAATTCTACTCCTGGGCACAGGCTCCAGAGAATTGGCAACAGTTGTATAAATAGAAGCTTCTCTGCAAATGGTCACAGCAGCTCGACTGGCAATAAATACAAGGTATACAGAGCTGAGCAAGGGCGGTACATCCATATAATGAACTGCTATTTGCATCCCAGTTGCACAATGTTGGTTGGCGTTGTACAGAGAATAACAGCCATATTGGTTTAGAAACATTAAGCATATTTTTTTCCATTTGTAGAGGAAATACAGTGTAGAGCACACTGTACAAAATATGATCTTACAGAGGTAGGTTTGATTACAGAAAACATAAAGTGGGAGTCGGGAGCTAACACAGCAGGTTAAGCGCACGTGGCGCGAAGCGCAAGGATTAGCTAAAAGATCCCAGTTCCAGTCCCCGGCTCCCCACCTGTAGGAGAGTCGCTTCACAGGCAGTGAAGCAGGTCTGCAGGTGTCTATCTTTCTCTCCCCCTGTCTTCCTCTCCTCTCTCCATTTCTCTCTGTCCTAACAATGATAGATAGCATCAATAGCAACATCATCAAGAACTACAACAACAATAAGAAACAACGGCAACAAAAGGGAAATAAATATTTAAAAAAGAAATATTAAAAAGAAAACTAGTCTCTAAATAATGAAAGAAAAAAGAAATATTATTTGCTCACAAAAAGGAATGAAGTTCTTCCAACTATCATAATATGAGTAAACACTGAGAACAGAATGTTAAGTGAAAGAAGCCAAACACGAAAGACCACACTGTACATGAGTCCATTTATATAGATTTTTTTTTTTTACCAGAGCACTGCTCAGATCTAGCTTATGGTTATGCAGTTGTACGGGGGATTGAACCTGAGACTTTGGACTCTCAAGCATGAGAGTCTCGTTGCATAACCATTATGTTATCTACCCCCACCTCATAAGTCCATTTATGTGAAATGCCAGAACAGACAGATGTACGGAGATAGAAATTAGCTATGTGGTTGCTTAATACTGAAGGGTGTGGGGGCTGAGGGATAAGGGCTTGTCAGCTAGAGTGCAGGGTTTCTTTCTTGAGGACTATGAAGATATTCTCTAAAACTGACTGTGATGGTGTTTGCACTTATCTGTGAATACACTAAAATCAGCTTAATATTGTACTTTAAATGGGTTATGACTTGTGAATTACATCTCAGCAAAGCAATACCAAAAAATGAAAAGGAAGTTTTGTGGTGTGTTAGTAAATATTTAAAATCAGGCTCAGAGGGAAAGGTCTGATTTGCAGTGTTTAATGGTGCTTATTGTGAAAATTCTCCCTTGATGATTTCAGAGAGACCAATTGTAGAGTTTTGTTTGTTTGCTTGTTTTGTTTTTTGTTTTGGTTTGGTTGGTTTTACTCAGTACAATTACTTTGATTCATTCATGTTGTCATGTATATCAACACCTCACTCACTTTGTAGCTAAGTAGTGTTCCAGTGTTCGAAATGTCATTCAACAGTTACTAGTCATTAAAGTTGTTTACACTTTCTAATCTTTCTAATCTTTTAACAATAAATGTGCTTTGAACACACACACACACACATATATATATATATTTAGAAATGTAAAGTCTGAGTCATATGTAAGTGTATGATAAACATTTTTTAATCATGGCTGTTCCATGTTACATTCTAAAAGCAGTATGTGAAAGCTATGAGAATTCTCCAAATTCTCACCAACAATGTGGCAAGGCTTAAAGGAGAAACATTAAGTGTTATGTTGTGTCTTGGTAGAGTTCTGTTCATGTTTCTTATACTTGAGTTTTGTTGGCGTTCTTGAATCTGTGGGTGTACAGTTTGTATCATATCTGGGAAGACTTCAGCTACTTTTCTTCACCTAATGACTCTCTATTTCCCCAGTTCTTTCTGAGACACCTATTACAGGCATACTAGATCCCCTGAAATTGTTCTACAGCTCACTGTTAATCTGCTGACTTTTAAATTTTAATTATTCTTTCTTTAAGGACTTATATGTTAGTAAGAAGAAGAGAAAAAGAATTAGAGCATCATATGATACTGGGGATCGAACTTAGGACCTTATGATCGAAAGTCCAATAATATATTGACTGAAACACCTACCAGCCCCCCCTTCTCTTAAATCCTTTTTCCTCTGTGTTTCGTTTTGAAGTGTTTCTATTGTTACACCTTTAAATTCACTAAACTTTTCTTGTGTAGTGTCTACTATGTTATTTATGTTATCCGATATATGTTCATCTCAGGCATTATATTCTTTCTCTCTAGATTTGAATTTCTTCTCTCTCTTTTGTATCTCTCCTTAACATATCCCAAACATGAAAATTATGTTTTAAACCCCCTCCTTTTTTGTTTAATCAATTTCTGCCAATTTTAGCATTTATGTATACTGTATTTAAAGACTTTTCCTTATCATTGTGGGTACATTTTCCTGCTTGTATGTGGTGTAATGTTTTACTGGATTTGAATTTTTGAAAATTTTACACTGTTGGATATGGGATATTCTTGTATTCCTTTAAATACTTTTGACACTTGTTCTGAGTTGCAGTAATGATACTTGAATATGGTTACACCCTTTGCTGTGTGGGACCAGAACAACTTTTAGACCAAAGCTAGTTAGGTTCCATCACTGAAGCAATCTACTTCTGAATACTTACTGATACAACAAGTATATTGTAGTTTCCTTTCTGACTGTTTCTGGGCCATTCTCAACCCTGCCTGAGCTCTAGAAGGCACTTTACCTATATGCTCCTTTCAAGTCATTCTTTCTCCAGGCTTGAGTGGTTTCCCAACAGACCTTGTGATCAGCACAAAACTGATGCTTAAAAATTGGAGGCTGGGGCCAGGTGGTGGCGCACCAGGTTGAGTGCATGTGTTACAGTGTACAAGGACCTGGGTTCCAGTCCACGGTCCCCACCTGCAGAGGGAAAGCTTTGTGAGTGGTGAAGCAGTGCTGCAGGTGTCTCTCTATCTCTCTCCCTCTCTGTCACCCACTCCCCTCTCAATTTCTGGCTGCCTCTGTACAATAAATAAATAAACAAATATAATTTTTAAAAGTTTTTTTAAAAATTAGAGGCTGCCCATTAGCAGACTCTGGAGTTCTTCTCTGGTACACTATGTTGTATTCGAGCCTTTCTCACCTCCCTAAATTCTGGCATCTCAAGGTGGAATCTCTCTCTACAGTTGGGGCAAGTTACAGGGTTCATCTGATTTACTTCCCTTTTCCTGAGGACTGCTATTCCTGTTTGCCAATGCGTGACTATTATTTCATATGTTTTGCCCACCATTCTGTTTGGTTTCGTTTGGTTTAGCTTGGTTTTCTTTGCCTTGGTTTGATTTGATTTAGTTTTACCAGAACAGCACTCCTCTCTGATTATTGGCAGTGTTGGGAATTGAACCTGGGATCTCTTGCATGCAAGTCCTATGGACTACTGCTGTTCTATCTCTGCAGCATTATTTTGTCCACATTTTTAATTTGCTACTGTGGAAGTATAAATCCAATCCCTATTACTCTGTCCTGACCAGATGTTGAAGACCAATTTTCAGTTTTAAAATATGTGGGTTGGATTAGTTTTTATGTTTCTCTTCCTTTTCCTCCCCCTCCTTCTCCTCCTTCTCCTTCACTTCCTTTTCTTTCGTAATTGTGGTGCCAACATTTTATACATGCACTTCACCTCCAGGGGGCAAATTCTTAATTAATTTTCATTGCATATGTCTATAGAGATACTGAGACAGAAAGGGAGGGAGAGTCACCACAGCACTGGAGCTTCCCCTGGGAGCATGGCTTACCCCATGTGGTGCTGGGGCTCCAACCCAGTTCCTATACATAGCAAAGCATGTGCTGTACAGGGTGTGTTATCTTCCAGTCCTATTTTTGGATATATTTAATAACGCCAGATAGAACACATACACTCGGGTAAAAAAAATAATGTGGTTATTAGAGGAAAGAAGGGAATAGATGTTTTTGGTGTAATGGCACTGGACTTTGAATGATAGGTTTGATAAATTTTATAGACATAAAACCATACCTCTCCAATGGTATAGTATTATAAATCATGGTTAAATCAATTTGAAAAGAAAGTCTATAAATCAAAACATCATAAAATGTCAAGATCCTTACAGATTTTTTGTCATATTTTAATTGATGATTTAATATTGATTTATAAGATTATGAGATAACAGGGGTACAATTCCATACCATTCCCACCACCAGAGTTCTCTGCCCCCATTCCCTTCATTGGAAACTACAGTAGTTTTCCTAAGGTCACAGATACAGTTTAACTATTATAACTATTATTCCTATAACTATCTGTCTATCTCTCCCCCTCCCCGTTCCATATATATATCCTATTTTCCTATGGTCCTACCTCCTCCTCCTAAGTCACACCTATGCCTATTGCTACTTCCAGATGACCTTCCTTTTTTCTCCTCTCTCTCCAGGTGGTGATGAAGTTGAAGTTCAAAGCACTCTTTCTGGTCATCTTCCCCTAAAATTTCTCCCCCTCTGGGAGTATGGACCAAAATTCTTTTAGGGGGTGCAGAAGGGATCCTTACAGATTAACTAATACTCTTCTTGCCTCCTTTGATGTATACCAGTACTGAGTTCACAGAGGAGAGCAAGTCAGTCACAGAATTAAAACTAGAAAATAGACTTCCTGCTCTTTAGATTCAACCCACCCAGTTCTTTCACTCTTCCAAATCATTTTATTTGAACATAGCTTAGAAATCCAGACTTTCTGTCTTATCCAAGCCCATGAAGTGAACATTCATCACTTAGAGCAAACACCCATACTACCTAATTTCATTTGAGTTTTACAAATGCAATCCCTAGAGTAGACCCAAAGTGAACACCAGAGCAGTTCATACAATGAGAGGCTTTGAACAGCCCCATGGGTGGACACTCCAGTGCAAACTGTGTATTTCTTCTCTAGTGACATTTTATGAACTGGCTGATCAGGAAGGAGCATAACTTAGAATTTAGTTTGACTAATTTAGCCATTCTATCACTTATGGGAATTATGTATACCACAAAAAAAAAGTCCATTACCACTACAACAATATTTGTCACCCCACAATTCTAGCAATTCAACTGGATTCAAAAATGTGTTCTGGAATGTGAATCCAGGAGCCTTTGTCTTTTGCTTCTTCACCCTTCCAAGAAGCAATCCAAGAATTGGCCTGCTTTGGTATCCAACCAGGTTCTTGCTTTGTTAATCTAATACTTCCTTGCAGTAGCTTGATTTTTTATATTTTATTTATTTTTTATTAGATATGGACAGAGATATTGAGAGAGATGGGGAAGATAGCAAGGAAGAGAGATAGAGAGACACCTACAGCCCTGCTTCATCACTTGCGAAACTTTCCTCCTGCAGGTGGGGCTTGAACCTGGGTCTTTGTGCATTGTAACATGTGAGCTCAATCAGGTTCACCACCACCTGGCCCCTAGGTAGCTTAATTTCCCAATCTCTCTGTACGGACAGAAATGATTGGACAATATTTTTAAAGCATATGGGTCACATGGGTGTTTTTCTCTTCATACTTAAACGTCCTAGAAATCAAGGTATGTACTGTCAGCAGTGTTGTAAGGGTTACATTTGTGGTTTTGTTTCTTTCTGAATGGTGTATGATGCCATGGAATCTAAAAATAAAATACTGAATTAATCTCTGACTGGCAGAATTTCTTCAAGTATTAAGTAGAATAAAGCAAGCCTAAGGCTTGGCACTCAGTAAATGCTCTAGGACTCTGGTACCCTGTTGTTTCTGGAACAAATGCCTGGCTAGGTCATGGGCCTCTCTCATTTTCCCCATGTGGCTGTAAGTACATCCATCAAGGCAGTGTGATGAGGTGACAAAGTCTCAGAAGACTAGACTGGCATGCAGCTGGCTCGGGTTGTAGTGTGAGACTGCCACCAGCCCCAGAAACCTTTCTAGAGGTTTCTTGCCCTCCATCCTTACCCCAGTAGTAACACCAGTTACCTGATCATATCTCTGTAGCTTAGCAGTTATGAGGGTAGAGGACTGGCAAGATAGCTCACTTGAATAGTATGCTTGCTTGCTTTGACATGTATCTGATCCAGGTTCAAGCCTCGACCTCGCTGTACTGAGGGAAGTTTAGGTGTTGTGGTATGTTTATCTCTGTCTCTTTATCTTTGTTGCTATCTTTTTATCTGAAAAAAGGGAAGTATTATGAAGGGAGGGGAGTTCACTAGGTGTATTTCTTGAACCCTTATTCTCAGTTCTCCCTATTTCATCCCAAAAAATCCAGGGAGGTTTGTTAGTTGAAGGGCTCTCCCAAGGTTATCAGACTCAGAATGTGCAGGGCCTGATACCAAATCTACACCTCTCTCCACAAGGCTTCCCATGTACCCCAAGTTGGGGTGCTGATAGTGGCATGCCTTTGAAATGCAAGGACACCAAACTCTGCTCATGCCTGGAGAGAGAAATAGGACTCAGATACCTGAGGAATAACAATCGTTACACCCCTTCCTGTACAGAGAAGTGGTTCAGGCCCAATGACCTCAGCTGCAGAGGCTCTGATCCACCCAAAGGATTCCACTTCCTTTCCCCCTTGGCACTAGGGAGCAGGTAGACTCCAGGAGCACACTTCTCTGAGGCAAAGAGGAGTTTTTCTCTTAGTCCCTGCAAAATCCCAGGCAACTCTCAGAAGCATGGTATGAGAAAAAAAAAAAAAAAAAGCTTGACTGCCCCCCAAGAGGTGCTAGAATATGACATCTGAATTGACTACCACTTGAATGTGCATCCACCCAGGACTGTGCACCGTGGCCAGTGCAAAGCTAGGAATTAATAACTATAAGTGAGCAGCATGGAAACTGTCTCCAGGAAAAATTACCAGATTTATACCATTCAGCCTTGGGAAGATAAAATCAGTCTTAGCTGGGGAGAAAAAGAAGAAGATCTATGATCTCTAGAAGACATAGGACTTGAAGTGATCCCAAAGACCATGTTGGGATCTGATGATGTATCTGACCTTGTCCTTATCCAGAAGGCATGGGTGCACTGGGATGGGGGTGGGGTCATCCCTGTCTGGCCCATCAGTAATCTCAGAATATTGTGTTCATTCGAGGCCCACTCCAACACCTCCTGAATCTCCTCGCCTTCAGTCTTGCCTTCCAGTGAGTTTTTGCTCAGACCCAGTGGGTGAGCTTCTGAGACCCTCTTTAAAGAGTCCCCCTGCCAATGCCTCCTCTCTGCTCTGTCCCAGTTCACCACCTCAGCCACCCACAACCAGACCTACCTCTAGGAAGCCCTGGAGCAGCTAAGACCTCATCACATGGCCCAGCGTAAAAACCATCAATGAACCATAATGGGAAACATGTATCATAGTGAAGACTGGACGGTGGGAGCATGGGAGTTTATTTTATTGCTCTCATTACATTCTGGTATGTTTGAAATTGCTCATAATAAAACAACTCCTCAGTGGCCCTCCAGGGAGGTCAGGCGAAAGGGCCAACTCCCCCAGACTGGCACTGTCGGTTGTCCATGTCCTCAGGTCTCTGTTGGTTGCAGTCTCTCCTGGCACCTAGCTGTCTCCTGCAGCCCTGTCCTTTGCAGCACATGGGTCCTGCAGCACTCGCTTCCCTTTCTGTCCAGCCTAGAAAAATGTCTTCTCATCCCTTGGAAGCCAGATGCAAATGACCTTTGTCCGGGACACATTCCCAAGACCAGCCCGATGGGGGGTGGGGAGCTCAAGCCGTGGTGTCTGCTCAGGCAGGATGTAGCTTGAACACCAACATGCCATATGTGTCCGGGGAGAGACCGCACGCACCTCCCAGGATTGGTTAAAAACGCAGGTGCAACATTTCCTTGGGCAGGGAGGGCAGTCTCTCTGGGCTTGTACTTGTGTCTCTCTCAAATGAAGATAATGGCAGTATTTATCTCACAGGGCTGGGGAAGGATTCGGAGGTATGCTCTGTGTGAACAGCTGAGCACAGTTCTTGGCAGAGAGATGCTGACAGACAAGCGTCACTCAAGTCATAGGTGAAATGCTTCCCCCCCCCCCCGCCCCCACAAGCAACAGGAAAGGACCTGCTTGTGTAGCTGTTGCAAGGAGCTGGAGAAAACTATGGCAAATGAGGGGGTCACCAAAGTCACGACTCCTCTGTGGACCCCCAGGGGTCGCGTCTGTTTTAGCGGAGTGGAGGTGGGGGGGGGGGTTGTCGGAGGATCTTCAAAGGTCAAGGCCGCTGACCCGGGCTCAGGTCTCTACTTGTCTGGAGAAGGACTGCCCAGAAAACTGTGGCCTGAAATCCAGAGGCAAGGAAGGCAAGGGGGTTGAGGAAAACCAGCCTTGGGGACAGTTCCCAGCTATCCGGGACCTTCAGGGTGGGGCTGGAGAGGACAGGCGGAGGGAGAGGACAGGCGAGTGGGGTGAGTACCGAGTCCCGCGCCCGCCTGCCCCGCTCCTCTGGGCGCCCGCCGCCTCGTGCGTCACCAGCGCGGGCGGGGGCCAAGAGGAGGGGGGCGCCCCAAGGTGAGGGCACCGCGCTGCCTTAAGACGCCGCGCGCCCCCGCCAGCACTCGGAGCTCGCAGCTCGGTGCGCCAGCCGGACTTGCGGGCACAAGCTCCCGCCTCGCTCCCGCCTGCCCGGCTGCCCTGCTGCCCCGCTGCCCGGCTGCCCGCCCATTACGCGCTGCCCGCTAGAGCCCAGACGAGCGAGCGCGCCGAGGCCGCGGGGTCCCGAGAGGGACTCGCACGCAGCTCCACGATTTGACGACGCCGCCAGCCGCAACAGGTAAGCGGTCCGGCGAGGCACCCCGCGCTCATCCCGACCCGGCGCCCCGGACTCCTTGCTCCCCGCGGCCCGACGGCAGCCGTGCCGCTGTCCAGGCTGTCCCTTGTCACTTTCCCGGGGCCACCGCATCTCTCTTAATCCTCTCCCCCTTCCCCAAAAAAGAGAGACTTAATTCTCTCCTTTCTCGCATGTTCTCCTTCCCGGCCTCTCTCTTCTGGGTCTCTCCCCCATCTCTCTTTCTCCTTTGTTTGTATCCATCTCTCCCAGTCTCTTACTCTCTTTCTGTCTCTGTCCTGTACTCTCTGAGTCCGGATTGTCCATTCATTGCGTCTAGGTCTTTTCTTCCTGTCATCCTCTCGATCTCTGTATCTCTCTCTGTCTCCCTGTCTCTGTTTTCTCGGATTCTCTATCTTTCCCTCTCACTCGCACCCACTCCTCCTGGCTCGAACTCTGCCTGCCACCGCGCCACCATCCCCGCACCAGCGGCCTCCGCCGCTACCAGGTGAGCCAGGAAAAGAGGGGAGGGTGCGGGATAGAGGGGCGCGGTAGGCATCCTCCCCGCCGGGAAACTGGGAGACTCAGGCGCCAGCGCCCGCCGTCGCCGAGGCGGTGGCTGGTTTCCATGGCAAAAGAAAGTCTGAGACACATCCCGCCAGAGAACCCGAGGTGAGGGATCCTCAGAGAAAGAAGGAGAGAGACAGAGACTCAAAAACGCGCTCCCGCACACTCAAGTAAGCGGGGACAGAGTCTAGCGGGGTCCGGGGGAGAGTCGGAGGCTCCAAGTGTCCAAGCACACGCGCTAGAGTTAGCCTCAGAAAAGCGACAGACGGAGATCCGAGAACAGAGACAGACACGGGCAGAGACTAAAGTACGTGTAGACAGAAGGCGCGGGGCGGCGGGGAGAGGCAAGGAGAGAGAAAGGAGAGATAAGAGACAGAGCAAGCGCAGCGAGAGACAAGGAGAAGCGCAGAGAGAACCTGAGGGAGGCAGATATAGAGACGAACGAGATGATGAGACCCAAAGACTGGCAGACACGCAGCTAGAGTCGTGATGGTGAGCGGGGGGGGGGGGGGGGGGGGCTCGCAGATTGTCTGGGAAATACACCGAGAGCGAAATGGGGGAACTGAGGCAGCATCAGGGGAAGACTAGTGAGTGGCATGGACAGGGACAGGCAGAGTCGCGCAGGGTAATGAGAGTGCGTGCGAGAGACAGAGACAGAGATGCACACAGAGAGAGATACAAACGGGAAAAGGGCCTGGAGACGTGCATCCACAGCTACGGGGGGGGGGGGGGTTGGGGTGGGTGCGTGGCCAAAAGAGACAGAAAAAAACTGAGAAAAAAGTAATCAAGGGTTGGAGGGAGTGGCGGGAGTCACAAGGCAACAGAACACTGAGCGGGGAGGACAGACAGAGACAGACAGACAGACAGACAGACAGACAGACAGACAGACAGACAGACAAGGCGCACGTGCGAGTAAGACTGAGAACCAGGACAGGCTATAGCAAGAGAAACGGGGTGTGTGTGGGATCGGGGTGGAGGAAGCAGGGAAAAGTGGTCACACAAATGCGCGCGCACAGACACACGCGAAATACAGGGGAAAGTACGTGTGCGCGCGTGTGCGCGCGCGCGGGAGAGAGAGACAGACTGACAGACGCACGCTGGAGAACAGTTGACTAAGGTAAACAGACTGCGATAGAGTGCGCATGCGCATGCGCCATAGGGCGAGCCTGCCAGAGACATCGCTGGAGAGATTTGAACTCTGAGACCCAGAGATACAGATCCATAGGAAGCGTGCGCTCCAGGGGGGAGACACAAGGGGAAGAGACTCAGAGATGAGGGGGAGGAGAGTGAGAAAGACAGAGGGAGGGAGGCGGAGAAAGGGAAAGAGAGGGAGGAGGAGTATAGAGAAGGAGAGAGAGAAGGCAGAGATACTGCCTAGGTGGACACTGGGGGGGGGGCACAGAGGGCGGGCACAGGGCGGGGGGTCTAGCCTTTCTGCCACGGGGCGAGGAAGCTGTGTTCCCCCCCACACCCCGGGGGGGTGAATAATGGGTGTTTCTCTGTCTGCAGCACCAGCCCTGAGCACATACTGTGCACCCCTTGGCAGCCCTCGCCATGACATCCACCTGCGCCAATGACACGCGTCCAAACGCCTCCGACCCGGTCTTGACCCCCAGCCACAACATCAGCAACGGCAGCAACACATGCGTGCCCCTGTCCAAGATGCCCATCAGCCTGGCGCACGGCATCATCCGCTCCTGCGTGCTGGTGGTCTTCCTCACAGTCTCCTTCTTTGGCAACATAGTGCTGGCCTTCGTGCTGCAGCGCAAGCCCCAGCTGCTGCAGGTCACCAACCGCTTCATCTTTAACCTCCTCATCACTGACCTGCTGCAGATCTCCCTTGTGGCCCCCTGGGTGGTGGCCACCTCTGTCCCCTTCTTCTGGCCCCTCAACACCCACTTCTGCACCGCCCTGGTGAGCCTCACACACCTGTTTGCCTTTGCCAGCGTCAACACCATTGTGGTGGTGTCAATTGATCGATACCTGTCCATCATCCACCCCCTCTCCTACCCCAACAAGATGACCCAACGCCGGGGCTACATGCTGCTCTATGGCACCTGGATCTTGGCCATCCTGCAGAGCACTCCCCCCCTCTACGGCTGGGGCCAGGCAGCCTTCGATGAGCGCAATGCCCTCTGCTCTATGATCTGGGGGGCTAGCCCCAGCTACGCCATCATCAGCGTCCTATTCTTCCTCGTCATCCCCCTGTCTGTGATGATCGCCTGCTACTCTGTGGTGTTCGGTGCTGCCCGGCGCCAGCACGCCCTGCTGTACTTCAAGAGCCACAGCCTGGAGGTGCAAGCCAAGAAACGGGGCACCGAGGGGAAGAAGGATGAGTTCCACGGAGAAAGCGAGATCCCAGGCCTGAGTGGAGGTGAGGTCCGGCTCCAGGAGAGCAGCCTGGGAGCCACAGAGGGCAGCAGCGTGCTGGCCAAAGATGGAAGCATGGAGACCATTGAGGGTGGCCAGATCACAGAAAGCAGCTTCGTGGCCATGGGCGACATCCTGGAGGAGGCTGAGGCCGGCGGCAGTGGCAGTAAAGTGGAGAGCAGCAGCGTGAAGGCCCGCAAGGAGTGCAAGGAAGCTACCCACTGCAGCATTGACTTGGGCGAAGATGACATCAACTTGGATAGAGAGGAAGACCACTTCCGTGACTCCGAGGACGTTGAGGCAGTGAACATCCCAGAGAGACTCTCATCCAGTCGCCGCAACAGCGAGAGCGATATCCCCCTGCCCCGGTGCTATGAGTGCAAAGCAGCCAAAGTGATCTTCATGATCATTTTCTCCTATGTGCTCTCCCTGGGGCCCTATTGCTTCCTGGCAGTCCTGGCCTTGTGGGTGGATACTGAAACCCAGGTACCCCAGTGGGTGATCACCATTATTATCTGGCTTTTCTTCCTGCAGTGCTGTATCCACCCCTACATCTATGGCTACATGCACAAGACCATCAAGAAGGAAATCCAGGATTTGCTGAAGAGGCTCTTCTGCAGGGAGAGGACCCCCCAAGAAGACAGTCACCCAGACCTCGCTGGAACGGATGGTGGCACGGATGGTGGCACTGAAGGCAGGGTTATCCCCTCTCATGATTCTGCCACTCTGCCTTGAAGCTATTTGGAAGGCAAGTCATGAACTGTGCACAAGAGACAAAACACGAGCAGCTTTCTTTTCAACGGACACATACATACCACATTCTCATTTGTGCCAATCCAACCCATGCTACACAAAGGTGTTGCTTGCGCATACTTCTTACCACTAGGTACATCAGCAGATGAAGAAGATAAAGACTGGATCTTCTTTGAAGAGGGTGCCCCTCAGAGCACAGACTTGAGGATTCTGATTGAACCCACCCCCCAAAAAAAAAAATTGGCTCTCAGTTTTAAAAGCAGCAAGGGCTACCACTTTGGACTTGGTGTTCTGACTGTCTCTACAGAGCTACAGTGGATCAGCTTTTACTCTGAGGGAAAAGGCAAGCCCATGTAGACAAAGGCCACAGCCCATGTCCAACTGAAAGCAAAGAAGAAGACTAAATCATTCCCGAAGCCCAAGAAATAAAGCCTCAGACTGATCAAAGAAAGAGCCAGAGTCTAAACTGAAGAGACTCATGAATCTGGTGCAAAGACCACTGTGCAAACAAACACAAAGGGTATCACATCATTAAAACACCAAGAAGCTTTTGAGTCTCTAAAGGGTTCCAGCAAAGTTAAATAGTAAATGTGAGGGAAAGGGCAGCTAGGCCAGGAAATACCAGTGTATTTCGGAGGGCACAGACCATATCAACATGACCAAATAACATGGAACCAAAAAATAAAAATCAGAACAGTATTTTTGATACTCCTGAAGTTTGCATCAATGCAAATCTGGAGTCAGTCAGCTATTCATAAAGAATTTCAGTGGTAATATGGGTAGAGGATTCAATTTAAAACATGGCAAGTCAGGTGGTTGTGAGTAAAGATGATGAGATTCAGGGCTTAGCCTCGCCAATCTTGTATGATTCTCATGTCTCTATTCGAACTCAAATGTCATTGGTTTACATGCCCAGCTCATTTCTATTTTCTTTATCTCTTCCTCCTCACAGATTTCAGCATGACCTTCTCAAGGGTAAAAGGTAAACAGCAGTGTACTGGGACTGTGAGTCAGACCACAAAGGAACGGGAATTTCCATCTTCAGAATTTAAGAGAGGAGTGGGTGAGAACCAGTATTGAGCTGACCTGTCAGTTTGATGTGGTCAAGACTTGTGGTAACTCACATGGGGGGCTGAACTCTTACCTTGTGCAACTATCTCCTTTTCTACCAAATGATATACAGCGAGCTGACTGCCATTCATTCCTTCTGCCTGTTGCTGGCCAAGCTTCTGAAATAACCTGTCCTCTGAGGCTAGCTGAGTGAAGAAATGACCTATGTGACCAATCTTCTTATACTGGGGAGGGCATTTCCTTGGTGATCTGTCGTGATTGAAGGAGTTCAAGATAGCTATGACCTGTCCTTTGATTAGAAGGCTTATCTGGGTAGGAAACAGGATTTCACACCTAAGTGTCTCTGGATATTTCATTGAACCTGAACTTCTTGTTTTATTTTTAAAGCGCAACCCCTTCACAGTGTATCAGAGAAAATTGTTTGCCAAAATCCCAAACCAAAACGGAACCAGAACCTGTGCGAGTGTGGTAAGTTCTATCAACAGCACATACACACAACATTCTCCAGGGCACCAACATTCACCAATTGACTTTTGACTTAAAGGCCCTCTTTTCCCCATTGTTGTCATTGTCCATTCTGATGGCAAATTGGGCTTCTCAAAGGTGGAAACTTTCTGAAAACAGCAACTGGAAAAGAGGACCTTTGAACTAAGAGCATCTTGCTTTTGCTGACAGTTTCTTCTTAATCAACAGTAGGGCTCCTAGTTAGCTAAGAGATAGCAACTGCTTCAATTTTGTGCTATTTTGAATATAGCACTGTCCCCTTAACAAGGTTTTACTGCACATACTGTTTTGTCCTATGAAAATCTGAAAACACATCCCCAAAAGTCATCATAGACCTCACAGATCCTCATGTGGAATAGCTCTCCCCTAACTGTTTTGAAAGGATGTATTCTTTTGCCAAGGTCACTTCATTTGTGCAGTAAAAATCCCATTAAAGTACAGGGGCCAGACAAACCAGAGTTTGAAATGATGTGATTCCCAATGTAATGATTCCCTTACTTAAGAATAATAGAGCATCAGGTTGGCCACGGAGTCACAGGTGCTTTTGACTAACACACCAATTTCACAAGCTGGGGAAGGCAGTAAGTAATAAGAAGCAAGTCCTGGGCTGCCACAATGGGAACAGCCATCTTCTCTGATGCTCCACAGATACCAGCTGAGAGGAAGTCCACTGCTCCCCACTCCTGCTCCTGCTCCCTCTTGCGCCTTGCTCACCGCACCCCCCCACCCCTCACCCTCTCCTATGCCTGAAGCTCTAAGTGCGCTCTCCCATCCTCCCCTCCAAACCTAGAGCCGGCAGATTCAGAGAAGCCAATGGTAGGCACAAAGTATGTTTCTGGTCCTTCCCCAGCTCCAGTACAATTTAGAGATGCTGAGATATCTAATTCGCACTCATCAGGTGAGAAAAAAAATGCCGTCTTATTATTTGAGAGGTAGTCGACACCTCTTGTCTCACCAAAAGAGCACCTGCTACCACACACATCTTATGGGGGCATGGTCTAGCCTATAGATATTGTCCAATTTGTTTCAGAAAAAAAAAAAAAACACTAGATAAAAATATTTTAGCTATAAAATTATAAGGTGCCTAACATTGCTTTATAGGCTTCTCTAAGCAACATGTCTTTTCCTTCCAGAGTAGATAAAAGATTATAAAGATAGTCGGATGTGGAGCAGTTACTAAGATAAGGGAAGAAAATCTGGTCAATTACAACTTTCAACCCTCTTCCTCCTTATCTTGGTCTCTCTCATTTTCATGGACCAATGGGTGTTCTTGGCCCCTCCGAGCCCCTTCAAGCTTAGCATCAGGAGACAGGAGCAGTGAGTTGCAAGAACCCTTGTCAGAATTAGTTTCCAGTTAAACTTAGAAACCATCTCTTTTTCTAGGGCAAATGGCCAGCTTGCTTACAGCAGTCTTCTGCTCTAAGCAACAGGACTGGCTGTAGAAACATAGAATTTGGCTACTGATGGCTAAGTCCCTGGCAAGCACACAATTCTTTGGTAAGTAGGATGAGAATCCTCAAGATAATTAAAGACTGCCGATAGGAATGAAATGCTCTCATCATCGCCTCCCAACGCTCTTGTATAAAAATGCACACACAAAGGGAAAAACCACAGTAACTGGTACACTCAACAGGAGGTTGCTACATCTGAGGGTTCCTTCCTGGATGCCTCTGGTTCTAAAACATAGACACAAACAAGATTGATTTCAGTTTGGTGCTTCAGAGTTGAGTGGTACTCACACACACACACACACACACACACACACACACACACACACACACACATTTCATCTGTGTTACAACTTTGGTGTTAAAAATTTGGAATTTTTTCCTGTTTCTGTGGTGTGTTCTTTCTATAGTGATTCTAAATGTCAACTACAACTGTATATAAAAAAAAAAGTGTTCTTGGAGACAAGGTGCTAGGTTTTAGAGTGTATGTGTTCATAGATTGTATCATTCTCAAAAAATTTTTAAAAAAAAGGGTAGTACTTGCAAGTAAAGTTACTTAATAAAATGCATGCATAATTCTATGTGTGACCTACTCCTTGGTCGGTTTCTGAAGTAGAACATAGTACATTTGTTTCCTAAAATTTGTTCTTAATATGTATACTACAAGATATAAAAGATGGCTCCAATGTGGGGCGGTGGGACGTGGTGCCTTTCATCCCTTAAATCCCTGGTACAATATATGACAGGTGGGAACTTCTAGTACAATTGGTCACTAACAGGAACGATCATCTTGGCTGAAGCTGGTGCAGGCAGTTCTCCACAACACGCTTGACACTGGTTTGCCCAGTTTCCATTAACTGGATGCACAGCAAGCAAAAACCAAAAGACAATCCTTTCCCCTTGAAAGAGCAAGGACCCCAGGATAAGTTATTGGAGTCCTGTGAGCAGGATGGGAAGAATACTGCATTCCCAAGACACAACCAGTACCTGACTGTGAACTGACAGGATTTGCAGTTAGCAGATCGATATTGTAACCATCCTTGCCCTCCCTGAGCAGCACCAAAATCTGCTATTTTTCTTTGACTGGTTGCCTGAGAGAGAAGATGGCTTGGATGGATAGATAGATCTTGATGTGATGGGACTCCTCTGGGGAGGGGGTCACAGCTGTGGTGTTTGAGAACTCGATTGTATGGTAATAGCATTTGCATCAGACAAGAAAACTTTAAGATGAGTTTATTATATTTTAAGAACAAAAATATTGAAATGAGAAATATAGAGTATATATATATATATTATATATCCTCATCGAATCATTTCTGAAACTGCCTTTAACACCAAATTGTATGTACTGCTCTCAGACTGAAAACAACCCCCAAAAATGTGTTCAGTCAATAAACATTTCTCTTTAATATTTTAAATTTTGGAAATTAAAAAAAAATTCCTTTTCCTTTTGAGAAATGCATTTGTAATTTAAAAGTGCCTTTTCAAAGGATTGTCAAATTACAGTCCTGGGGCCAAATTCCCATCGGCACAACTTACCTTCAGGTGCACAAAAGGGGTGGACTTTATCCTCCTCTCTGTCCAGCAAGTAGAGAAACCCCTTCACACCCCAAATTCATAAATTAATACTGTCACATGGGTCAGCAGTCCCCAAGACTCTACCCAAGGACAAATTTTCATGTATTTGGTCAGCTTTAATTGGCTCCTTTCTAAAATGGTTACAATACATTTTTTAAATTGTTTTGCTGGACAAGAATAACAGACTCCTGCTTGGGGAATGCAGAGATTGAAGTTTGTGGTTTTATTAAATATTATCAATGTTTGTGTTTCTTAAATAGGTGCTGTTCAATCTGTCCTTGGTATATCCTTCTTAAATATGCTAAATAAAGCCCAATTTAACTGTGTGTATCTGGTTATTATACCACGCTCTGTTAGGGGAAATGAAGGCAACACATTATACTGTGTCTCCATCCCTTCTCTTTTGCTTGAATGGAGGAGACAGGACAAACTATCACAGGGTCAGATGACATATCTGGATTTCACCATTTCCTGCTGCACTATTCCAGTCTACAACATATGCAGTGGGAGATGGGGGTTTCACTATACAGAACTGTCTCAACAGAGGGCATTTGCTTACCCCTCTATGAATGAAAAGGATTTCAAAGTGAAGCCAGGGCAGGGGTGGGGGGAGAAATAAGTAATAATAAAATCAAAAAGAGAAAGACAGAAGCAAATGCATAAAGGAACTAAACATAAAAAATAAGAAAACACAAAAGGGGTCAAAAATCAAAGTGGGATTGGGGTGGGGGAAATGGAGGAATGGAGCCAAATGGTTTATGAGGCTCCCAAATGTTCTTTCTCCAGGTAGTAAGGCCAGAGCAGGGAGAGGGGACATTACTTTTGTTTTTAGGAAACAGTACATTCCAGCTTCCAGGTTCCAGGTTCCTGCCCCCACTGCTTTGCTCAAGGATGGAGGGCCCAGGACACCTTCCCTAACACAATCCAGCCCCGCATAATCTATAGGATTCCTGGCAACCCACCTCACAGTTCAGCCTCCTCTCACAGGAAGGGGGTGGTTATAAAACGGGGTTGTGGAGGGGTGGGGGGCGGCACGCAGGGACACATTCTCTCAAGCCCCACTTTCAGAAAATGATCCAACCTCTTATACCAACCATGACACAGGGTACCATGAGACAGGAAAAATATGTTTAACAGTCCACTAGTGGTGACCCGGGCAGTAGCGCAGCGGGTTATACGCACTTGATGGAAAGTGCAGGGAGGGACCTGCGTAAGGATCCCAGTTTGAGCCCCCCAGCTCCCCACCTGCAGCGGAGTCAGGCTTCATAGGCATCAAAGCAGATCTGCAGGTGTCTTTCTCTCCCCCTCTCTATCTTCCCCTCCCCTTTCCATTTCTCTCTGTCCTAGCTAACAAGGACGACATCAATAACAACAATAATAACTACTACAACAAGGGCAACATAAAGGGAATATAAATAAATAAATAAATAAATAAATAAATAAATAAATAAATAAATAAATAAATAAATAGTCCACTAGCTCCTCATGCTTCCAAATAGCTCTTCTGGTAATCTCCTTAGTGGTAGGGCAAAGGACTCTGTTCTTTCACTATGACCGTCATGGGCCCACATTGGAGGAAGTTCACTGAGCTACTCATCCTTATTTCAATTAAAATACATGGCTCTTTTCCCTTTTTCACTCCAAAATCAAGCTCAATACTGATTTACATACTGTAGTCAAGATATTCCAAGATGGCTGCCATGAGAAGTAGGCCCATCTACCTTTCACCTGGACCTATGGATGATGAATGCCATCCAGGTGACGGCCTTTTCCTGCCAATAGAAATAAATTTGCCTTTTGAGTATCAGCACAGACAAGTGGAGTTACATGGTCAAATAAAACTGTCAGGTAGCAAACCTGTTGAGAAAAGAATCCCCTGAGGCTCACTCACTTTAACACTGCTCTAGTGTGCTGTTTTGTAATGCATATACAGGCCAGGTTTGAGCCCAGCTTCCACTCTGCAGGGGGGTGTCTTTCCCCCACCTCCTCTCCCTTTCCCCCCTCCCCTAAAATGATAGCCCCAAGCAGTAAAGCCCCAGTGAAAACAACAAAAAAAGTCTTTTTTAAAAATCCCACTGCTCAGTTCAGAGTATTTAGAGAATGGAATCAGTTCCAGAGACTCTCATAATAGTGTCTACTCCTGGACAGGAGCTAGCAAGCTAAGTCAGATTATGAGATTGAGTAAGAGAGGGTTAGAGATCTGAAATTTTCACTGTGAAAACTTTTGCCCTTTTAGTCACTCTCTTTCTCACCTGTTGCCTCCAGACCTATATGCCCCCCAGTGTTGTCCCTGATTTTCTCAATATTAACAAAGGCGTACCACTGCCTAGGGAATAATTTTTGTCGTTAATGAAACAAGTGCTCAGTCTCCCCACCTTACTGCCGTTATGTCAGAATTCAACTTTTGTTTCTGATGCTGCCTTTCCTCTCATCCCCATGTCCTCTTTAAGGGCAACACAACATCTTTTTTTTTAATTTTTTTTATTACTGATTTAATGTTGATTTACAAAGTTACAAGATAACAGGGGGACAACTCTGCACTGTTCCCACTGCCAGATCTCTGCGTCTCCAGTCCTTCCACTGGAAGCTACAGCACTTCTCCCAGGTTGCAGATATGGGTTAACTATTATTACTACAACTACCTGTCTGTATTTGTATGTATTTGCCCTTTTTGAAAATTTTTTATCAGCGATTCAATATTGATTTACAAAATTATATGTCAACAGGGGGTTAATTCCACACCATTCCCACCACCAGAGTTCTGAATCCCAACTCCCTCCACTGCAAACCACCACAATTCTCCCAAGGTTAACATGGGTTAACTGTCATCTCTACAACTATCTGTCTACATTTGTACATAATTGCCCCCCATTGTGTGTGTGTGTCTCAACAATTTTTATTTGAACTAATACTTCCAATAAAACAGTATTCATTCAGAATTATTCATGTAGGCCAGCAAGTCACAGGATCAAAGAAAATAACAGTAGCTCAGAAGTAGCTGATGCTGTTTTATAATTAATTAGTTTATCGAGGTAGATCACACTATGAACTAGGCACCACCCTTATCTACCAACCCAACTTCCTTGGGAAGAGGGCCCCAGCATGTGTCTTGGAACCCCACCTCATTCATGTGTCTCTTTCCCTGCCTCATTAGGGAAAGACAGAGACAGGCTGGGAGTATGCACATGCCAACACCCATGTTCAGCAGAGAAGCAATTACAGAAGCCCTTTTTCTTCCAGGTCCAGTCCTCTCTTCCCCTCCAAGCCACACATAACGCTATTACTACATCCAAATATCTCTCCCCTTTTTGTCTTCTCTCTGGGACCTGATGGAACTGGAGTTAAGAGCTCTCTTATCTTCTTCCTCCTATCACTTCTCCCCTAACAGGAGTATGGATCAAGGTTGTTTAGGGGGTACAGAACGTAGGAGTTCTGGTTTCTGTAATTGCTTCTCTGCTGGATTGGGGCGTTGGCAGGTCAATCCATACCACGAGCCTGTCTCCATCCCTCCCTAGTGGGGGAGGGCTCTGGAGAGGTGAGGTTCCAGGACACACTGGTGAAGCCATCTGCCAAGAGAAGTCAGGGTGGAACCACAGCAGCGTCTGCAAGTTGGTGTCTGAGAGGTGGCAGGACATAAAGTGAGACAAAATGGTTAATGAACTGGAGCCAAAAAGTAAGAATAGAGCAGATGAGACTAGCAATCGTAGGGTGGAAGAAAGCTCAGAAGTCCATTTAAACATGTTTCTAAGGGCCCGTGACTATGGTAGTTTTTGCTTGAGTTTGATAGCTAGCATGGAGTTGAATGAAAACATTGTCTGAGAAAATGGTGTTAGAGTAGAGAAAAGGGCTAGAGAGCTGGATTAGGGCAGAGAGTAGTTCCCATTCTTGAAAAAATTCTGGCAACACAACAACTTTATCCCCAGCCAAGCAAGCAGAATGTCTCAGTTTAAGGAGTGCTTTTTTGTTTGCTTCTTTTTTTTTTCCCTCCAGGGTTATTGGTGCCTGCACTACCAATCCACTGCTCCTGGAGGCTTTTTTTTCTCTTTTGTTGCCTTTATTGTCCCCCCCCCCCATAGTCTCCTTAATTTTTTTTTTAGTCTTTAGTACTTTAATTTCTTTTTTAAATTTTTTTAATTTAATTTTTCATTTATAAAAAGGAAATATTGACTAAACCATAGGATAAGAGGGGTACAACTCCACACAATTCCCACCACCAGAACTCTGTATCCCATCCCCTCTCTTGACAGCTTTCCTATTCTTTAACCCTCAGAGAGTATGGACCCAAGGTCATTGTGGGATGCAGAAGGTGGAAGGTCTGGCTTTTGTAATTGCTTCCCCACTGAACATGGGCATTGACAAGTCGATTCATACTCCCAGCCTGTCTTTCTCTTTCCCTAGTGGGGAAGGGCTCTGGGGAAGCAGAAATCCAGGACATATTGGTAGGGTTGTCTGTCCAGGGAAGTCTGGTTGGCATCATGCTAGCATCTGGAACCTGGTAGCTGAAAATAAGAGTTAACATAGAAAACCAAACAAATTGTTGACCAATCAGAGACTGGAATAGTGCAGATGAAGAGTTGGGGGGGGGGGTTTCTCTGTTCTGTAGATAGCTAGTAGGCATATTTTGGTTATATTCCAAAGGGCCTGTGGCTATACCTAATCAATGCAAGGAGTACCACCTCAGCATGCTTCACCTCAGACTGTGTCCAGAGACGTCAGACATGGAATGTCAACCCTTCACCCTCATTACTCAGGTGAGACCTTTCCTTTCATAGTATTCCAAATTCCATTCCAGGAGGTTCACTTCCTAACAAAATCCCAAAACCTAGATATAGACCAGGTCCCGTAAGATAGAGCACATGTCCACATGCATCCATAAATTAGGGCAAAATATATACCTGAAAGCAAAAATACACAATAGTCTGTAGTGAGTCAGTATCAAGTTCATAATGAAATAGTGTCTACTTAGACTTAGATACCCTCCTCACCTACTTCCTATTACAGTTCTCTCACTCACTCCAAAGCTAACCTCATCAAAGCAAGGACTGCAAAAGATGAATAAGGGCAAGAGACTGGCATACTTTAATGATGACTCTTTAGTCACTATCAGGCCACCCCATCAGCTGGGGCCCTAGTCGGGGAGTCCTGAGATTCCCAAGCAGACATAATGGTCCTAGACCTCGCATAAGTCCCTCTCTCCATAATTATCGGTTATTCCTATCAGGAACAGCACAATAGACCCCTGTGTGGGCCCCCATAGAACCTTACCCTCAACTTGGATCAACAACGGTAGAGAATGTTCCATCCTCTGAAGGGAGGCTGGACAATATACTCTATGCTACACCTGAGGAAGATGGGTCCTGAAATTGGGGCAGCATGGAATTTTCCTACTCATGACCACAGAATGTGAGCTCAGATCTACAGGGATGCAGAGGTCACATAGGCTCCTAAGCTGAATATGGGCCCCAGATCACATCAAATTGATGGGGTTTACAGTCAACAATATTTATACACCTTTCCCATATTTGGGAGCTACTCTCTTCCCTGATGCAACTTTCTGGTCCTTCTGCCAGCCATAACATGACCTCCCCAGACAATAATTAGGATCCACCTGCATATCAGATTTCAGGCTCAGGCAAAAAAAAAAAAAAAAAAAGCCCTTAATGTTTTTATTGTTGTTGTGGTTATTATTATTCTTGTCATTGATGTCATTGTTGTTGCATAGGACAAAGAGAAATGGAGAGAGGAGGGGAAGACAGACAGGTGGAAAGAAAGACACCTGTAGACCTGCTTCACTGCCTGTGAAGTGACCTTCCCTGCAGGTGGGGAGCCTCGAACGCAAACCGGTTTCATGCCTGGTGCATTTAACCCGCTGCACTACTGCCCAACCCCCTGGGACTGTTTTTTTTTTGTTGTTAAAATTTTTTTTAATATTTATTTTATTTATTTATTCCCTTTTGTTGCCCTTGTTGTTTTATTGTTGTAGTTATTATTGTTGTTGTCGTTGTTGGATAGGACAGAGAGAAATGGAGAGAGGAGGGGAAGACAGAGAGGAGGAGAGAAAGATAGACACCTGCAGACCTGCTTCACCGCCTGTGAAGCGACTCCCCTGCAGGTGGGGAGCCGGGGTTCGAACCGGGATCCTTATGCCGGTCCTTGTGCTTTGCGCCACCTGCGTTTAACCTGCTGCGCTACACCCGACTCCCTGTTTGTTTTTAAGCCATTTTTATTTGTGAGTCATAGTGAGTCACAAATTGTAAGCTTACAGGGTATAGTTCCACATCACTTCACCATCAACATTCTATTTTTACTCATAAGGACTGTTTTTTAAAAATATTTATTTATCCAACCAGTTTTCCCTGGACAGACAACCCCACCAATATGTCCTGGAGCTCCGCTTCCCCAGAGCCCTTCCCCACTAGGGAAAGAGACAGACAGGCTGGAAGTATGGATCGACCTGTCAATGCCCATGTTCAGCAGGGTAGCAATTACAGAAACCAGACCTTCCACCTTCTGCATCTCACAATGACCTTGGGTTCATGCTCCCAGAGGGCTAGTGAATAGGAAAGCTAGGGGAGTCGGGCGGTAGTGCAGCAGGTTAAGCGCACATGGCACAAAGTGCAAGGACTGGTTAGCATCACGGTTGGAGCCCCCCGGCTCTCTACCTGCAGGGGAGTCGCTTCACAGGTGGTGAAACAGGTCTGCAGGTGTCTGTCTCTCTTCCTATCTCCCCTTTCTCTCTCAATTTCTCTCTGTCTCCATCCAATAACAAATAAATAAATAAAAATAAATAAGATTTTTAAAAAAAGAATAGGAAAGCTATCAGGGGAGAGGATGGGATACAGAGTTCTGGTGGTGGGAACTGTGTAGAGTTGTACCCCTCTTATCCTATGGTTTTCTCAGCGTTTCCTTTTTATAAATAAATTAAAAAATAAAAAGAAATTAAAAATTTATTTATTCCCTTTTGTTGCCCTTGTTGTTTTATTGCTGTAGTTATTATTGTTGTTACTGATGTCATCATTGTTGGATAGGATAGAGAGAAATGGAGAGATATGGGGAAGACAGAGAGGGGGAGAGAAAGATAGACACCTGCAGACCTGCTTCACCGCCTTTGAAGCAACTCCCCTGCAGGTGAGGAGCCGGGGGGGGGGGGGGAGGGGGGGGCCTCCAACCGTGATCCTTGGACCAGTCCTTCAGGTCAGAGAGATTGCTCACTGGGTAGGACACTTGTCATTGTTGTTAAAATTCGGAAGGCTCTGGTCGGCCGGGTTGGCTTGCTTCACGGCGGGTAACAGAGACGCGGAGACAACGGCTGGGCAGGGCAGCTGTATTTCTTTATTCAGGAGGAACTATTCATAAACTAAGACAAACTAATCACCAAACAGAACTCTGCTGTCTCTTTGCGGCGGCGCAAGCACTCTTTCTTTTACTCTGGAACTCAGGAACCCTCTCCCTTACTCTCGAACTCAGAAACTCTCGCACCCTCGCACTCTCGAACTCCGGAACTCAGGAACTCTGTCACTGGGGAACTCAGGAACTCTCGGACTCAGGAACCCTCTCCCAGGGTCCCTTGGGGCGGGGCCAAGCAGGCCCGCGAAATTAACAGGACTCATCTAATTCTCTTGGAGGGGGAGGGCTAGAACAAGCCAATGTAAAGCATACGACATGTCATGTTATGCTTGTGGCTCATATTCAAGCCCCAGCACCACATAGGAGGTACTATAGTACCTCTGGTGCTGTGATCTCCCTCTCCTTCTCCCTGTCTCTCTCTGCCTTTTTCTCTGAATAGAAAAGCAATTAAGAGCAGCCTGAAACAGTGAGATGATGCATGCCCAAGGCCCCAGCTGAGAATGTATAGTTTTCAAACACTGTCCTAAATAACACCAATGTTTACCAATCAAATATACAACAGAAAAGGTATGATCATGCCATCTGCTCCCACCCCACATCCCAACCACAAGCACAAAGAATATTTGCAATACAAATTCCCAACATTTGGGGGAGTTCTGACACTTGATTACTATTAAGCCAAAGCAAATAAACCCAAGAAAATGGACACCAAAGGAGAGCAGACAGAAAAGACAATCCACAGTCAGAAATATGCCAATTTCACTGAGGACTAAGACAGCAGAATCTGGCATTTCATAAACTCTATACTAAGTCAATGCACATTTTAAATTATTCCCCAGATACAAAGCCGCAATATAGCTATTTTACATAATCAACTTATGTTAGAAAATGTCACATTTTACCTAAGGTGATTTGACAGTAGTTCTGATAGAGTAAATCACATGCCCTATACAAAAGGAAGACAAAGGAAGGGGGAACAAAATTGCCTCAGGAAAAATAGTGCACTCAACTTTATTTTTTTTTAAACAAATTGGCCTCCTTTATTCTAATTGCTTTAAATGAGGCATTTTTATGCTATCTTGTCAGGAATAATAGGACCTAAAATAAACCTGTTTCCCAACCCAGTCGTCCATACAGTCTATCACAATTTTGTGTCTTACAAACGGAGGTCAGACAATAGGATTTTAAAATGATGTATATTTTAAAATCATGGTACTGGAAGCATACATATTTATCTCTGTAGATGTTCTTATAGGAACAGCTATTCAAAAATAAAGTTTGATGCATCATGAAGTCTTTGCAGAAATTCTATAGTCCCGTTTCACCAGGCTGTAGATTTTGGTGATAAAACAGAAGCAGGAAGAAGAAATATCCAGTGGTTCCTAAAACAAAATGAAAAAGATTTTTGTTAGCCAGACACGATAGCAAATCAAAGTGGCTTCCTTAAAAATGCAAGGTACATCAGTTTTGAGGTAGGCAACAGTCTCTCTAAATATCAAGCTATGCCCACTGTCATTAAACAACCACCACCAGACTCTTGCTGGGCAAAGAGGTTGAGTAGCAGGCCTGGAGGGCAGTTAGCTGCAAAAGGGTGTGAGAATTAATTTGACTGAACACTGTGAGTCTCTCACCAAAGCCAGAGAATGAAAAAGTAGTTTCAGTTCTCCATTTCAAAAAGAACGAAAAGCAAAGAAAAGCATGAGTACAATCCATTTCATGGAACTTGTCTCAGTTTGGAAAGTGTAAACAGCTATTGCCACTTTACATAACAAAAGTGGGGATGACAAGGTACTCCCAAATCCAGGACATATGTTAGATTTTTAAATCCAAGTTTCATACTATTCAACTTAAAAAAAAAAAAGAAGATAAAAAAAAAAAGAAGATAACATTTGCACCAGGTTAAATGCACACATTACAGTACTTAAGCTCCTAGGTTCAAGCCCTTGGTCCCTCCTACAGGGGGGAAGCTTCATAAGTGGTGAAGCAGGGCTGCAAGTGTGTCTCTCTCTCTCTCCCTCTTTACCTCCCCTCCCCTCTCACTTTCTCTCTGTCTGCATCCAATAAATAAATAAATGCATTCCTGGTGGTTGATTCTAAAGAAATGACCCCACAGAAGAAAGGAAATGCATGTAAAAAGGTATTTGTAATACTATGATTAGTGATACTGAAAAATTATAATCCAAATCCCCCCAAATACACAACTAGCTTAATAATGACCTAAGTGCTCAATAAGAAAAAGAGTAATGTGGTCCGGGAGGTGGATCAGTGGTAAAGCACTGGACTCTCAAGCATGAGGTCCCAAGTTCAATCCCTGGCGCACATGTACCAGAGTGATGTCTGGTTCTTTCTCTCTCTCCGCCTTCCTCATTAATAAATAAAAATAAATTTTAAAGAGTAATAAAAATGACAATTATAAATACTATGTAGCAGCACAGGGCAATCTTTGTAAAACCATGTTAAGCATTAAAAAAACAGACCTTAGACAATTCCCTGGCATCACACCAACATACAATACTCCATGTGCATGGCCCCACGGAGCAGATGGAACACAGCAAAAACAGGTACCTTTATACTTGAGGGTGATATAATTATGTGCACATTTTGCTTTAACATAGAATTCCCTGGATGTTTGTATTATAGGGACAATTTTCACATGATATTAAGGTCCATTCACTTAATTTTCTTAATTGACAAAAACTGTAATAGGATCTCCAGATTCTATAGGTCTAATGGCACCCCAAGATAATTCAGTCATTTGGGAAATCATCTTTTTTATTTTTATTCATAAAAAGGAAACACTGATAAAAACCATAGGATAAGAGGGGTACAACTCCACACATATCCCACCACCAGAACTCTGTATCCCATCCCCTCCACTGATAACTTTCCTATTCCTTTATCCCTCTGGGAGTATGGACCCAGGGTCATTATAGGGTGAAGAAGGTGGAAGATCTGGCTTCTGTAATTGCTTCCCCACTGAACATGGGTGTTGGCAGGTTGATCCATATTCCCAGACTCTCTCTCTCTTTCCCTAGTAGGGCACAGCTCTGGGGAAGCAGAGCTCCAGGACACATTGGTGGGGTTGTCTGCCCAGAGAAGTCTGGTTGGCATCATGGTAGCATCTGGAACCTGTTGGCTGAAAAAAGTTAACATATAGAGCCAAACAAATTGTTGACTAATCATGAACCTAAAGGCTGGCATAGTTCAGATAAAGAGTTGGGGGGTGGTGGTGGAGGAGCCCTCTGTTTTGTAGATAGTTAGTAGGCCTATTTTAGTTATATTCCAAAGGGCCTGTGATTATACTAGTGTTTTGTTTGTTGGTTGGTTTCTGAGCCTGACATCTGATATGCAGGTGGACCCAGTCATGGCTGGAAAAAGGACTAGAAAGCTAGATCAAGGAAGAGAGTAGCTCCCAAATACGGGAAAGGTATATAAATATTGTTGACTGTAAACTCCATCGATTTGATCTGATCCGGGGCCTATATTCAGCTTAGGAGCCTATGTGAACTCTGCATCCCTGAAATCATCTTAACTCAATAACAAACTCAGAGCCCCAGAAGGTGATTCACCAGAGACAGCACACATGTTACCAGGCATGAGGGCTTGGATTTAAGCCACCTGCTATACGTGAGAGAGCCTGCAAGAAAGAAGCTTTAGGAGTGGTAGTATAGTGCTTTGCTGTTTATCTTCTTCTATCTCTCCCTCTCTAAGAGAGAGAGAGAGAAAGAGAGAGAGAGAGAGAGAGAGAGAGAGAGAGAGGATGCCAGAAGTGGTAGAGTTTGCCAGAAGTAGTAGAGTCTTGTAGACACCAAACCCCAGTTGATGAATCCGATGGGGGGGGGGGGGGCAGAGGCAAGCTCATAGAAAGCTTTACACAGAACTTGATACCTTTTTCTTTGCCAGTTTCCAAATTGAGAACAACTTTCCATGCAATATGACACCATGCCACTGCTCTCCCATGAGCCCAACCTCCTTGTCAGGAGTCAGCATGGTATAGTGAGTGATTCATCCCATGGGCTCTGAAGCGACACAGACTGACTCTGTTGACTATCAACTATCTTGTCAAATAAGTGACTATTTCAGCTGAAGAGTAGGGATATGAATGCAAATCGATGCAGCCTACATGGAAAACAATATGAAGATCCTTAAAAACATAAAAACGGAAATACCTTAAAATTCTATAGTGCCACTCCTAGGCATATAGCCAAAGGATGGGAGAATGTTGGTATGCTTTAAAAACCCCTTCTGTTTCATTTGGTTTAAATCCCCCCTGCTTAACACTTCATTCTGTTTACATAACCACTTCATTCTATTTACATAACCTCTGTTAACAAGCACCACCTTCCCTCCAGGGCATTGGTGGTTCAGTGGTAGAATTCTCACCTGCTCCGCCCCCTCTCCTTGTCATACCCTGATTTTCACCAGTCACTTTTCTCTCCACCCTCTCTGCATCGCATCCTGTTCCCACCCTACTGGGCTAGTATATTTATAAGGACAAGATTGTAGTTTTTAGTTTAGTTTAGCTTAGCTTGGTATAGATTGCGCTGCGTCCTGCATTCCCGCATGAATAAAGAGATACTGCGTACAACCCAACCATGAGTCCCGGGTCGTCTGTTACCCGCCCATGAAGCCAGCCTGTCGAAAACAACAGGAGAATACTGATTTGAAAAGATAAAGCAGCACTGCTCACAAAAGTCCAGAGCAGCACTATTCACAAAAGCCAAAATATGGAATCAACCTGTTTATTGACAGATGACTATACAAACAAAGTGTGGGATACAGACCCAGTGGAATACTACTCGGTCGTTAAAAAGATAAAATTGTGCATTTGAGTATAAAATGGATGAGACTCGAGGTGAAATAAGTAAGAAAGTGAGAGAGAATTACCATATAGTTTCAAATATACACAAGGTATAAGTAACTAAAGCAAACAGACTGGCAAAAAAAAAAACAAACTGGTTCTTATACTCAGTAAAAACCACTGTGGTTAAGAGTGAAAGGGGAGGAAGGGGTTGGGTAGTGGCACACCGAGTTAAGCACACATAGTGTGCAAAGCACAAGGACCCATGCAAGGATCCTGGTTTGAGCCCCCTGCTCCCCACATGAAGGGTTGCTTCACAGGCAGTGAAACAGATCTGCAGGTGTCTGACTCTCTCTATCTCCCCCTCCTCTCTCAATTTCTCTCTGTCCTATCCAACAACAACAATAACAACGGAAAACACGGCCACCAAGAGCAGTGGATTCATGGTGCAGAACCCCAGCAATAACTCTACAGTGGATTCATGGTGTAGAATCCCAGCAATAACTCTGGAGGGCAAAAAAAAAAAAAAGTGAAAAGAGAAGGCAGGATGGTGGCACACCCAATTGAGTGCACATGTTACAATGCTCAAGGACCTAGATTCAAGCCCCCAGTCCCCATTTGCAGGAGGGAAAGCTTCACTAGCAGAGAAGCAGTGTTATATGTTCTCTTCCTCTCCCTCTCCCTCCCTCTCTCTCTCTCTCCTTCTCTATTCCCCCTTCCCTCTTGACCGCTCTCTATCTCTATCCAATAAATAATAAAATAGTTTTTAGAAAAAGTGAAGACAAGTGAATGGGAGAAATGGATATAGGGATCATGTTTAAGTGAAGAAAAAAAATACTCATGGTAGAGGCCAGGTGGTGGCGCACCTGGTTGAGCGCATATGTTACATTGCACAAGACACAGGTTTAAGCCCCTGATCCCCACCGCAGGGGCAAAGCTTTGAGAGTGGTGAAGCAGTGTTGCAGGTGTCTCTAGCTTCCTCTCTATCACCCACTTCCCTCATGATTTCTGGCTGTCTACAGCCAATAAATAAAATGAAGACAATAAAGTTGAAAACTTGTGGGTTTGCGAACAGCCATTAAAAAAAACCTATGTATTTTGTTATTTTTTCCTAAGACAACTGTCATCACATGCGGATTTGACTAATGTATACATTGGAATCACCTGAGGAGGTTTAACTACTATTGCTTGAACCATACCCCCAGAGAGTCTGATTTAATTGATCTGAGATTCAGCAGGAGTATCAAGACTTTTCAAATAAATCTCCCCAGGGGACCGTAGCTTACTACTAGGCCTCACATTTTTTTTTCTTCTTCTTTTTTTATTTAAAGAATAAAAAATATCGACAAGACCATAGGATAAAAGGGGTAAAATTCCACACAGTTCCCACCACCAGAGTTCTGTATCCCATCCCCTCCATTGGAAGCTTTCCTGTTCTTTATCCCTCTGGGAGCACCGACTCAGGATCATTATGGGATTCAGAAGGTGGGAGTTTTGGCTTCTGTAATTGCTTCTCCACTGGACGTGGGCATTGGTAGGTTGATACTTTCTCTAGTGGGGCAGGGGTCTGGAGAGGTGGGGCTCCAGCCTTCCTATTCTTTGTCTCTCTGGGAGCACGGACCCAGGATCATTATGGGGTGCAGAAGGTGGAAGATCTGGCTTCTGTAATTGCTTCCCTGATGGGTTTACAATCTTGACCAGCCAGCCACCTTTGCTCCCTCCTCCCTGCCCCCTCCCCTCCTCCCCTCCTCCCTTTCTGCCTGCCTGCCTTAGAGGTAAACAAACATATGTAAGTATAGAGAGAGGTGGGGCAATTTCTTTTCTAAGAGCAATTGCACAAGTTAAAAGCAACTTAAAGCAGCTGAGACGATTTTAAAAATATACTTTTAACAACTCAATTGCTCATACCACAACCATAGAGTAGGAAAGAGGGAAAATGGACCAAAAAAGAACAGAATTATCACCTTCCTGTTTTTGCCTACTTTTGCCTCAAGTCGGAGAAAGCACTTAATCGATACAAGTAATAAGCCGGTTTCTTTCTAAGTTTTCATCATTAGGTCATGTGAAACATGACACAAAAACAATCCAACCACAGGCTCTGGATTGAGACAACGGGATGAGGACCAGAGAAGCCCCTCCACCCCCAGCCCTTTCCCTGATTGCAGTTCTGCAGTGAAAAGAATCCACAGGCTGATCCTCAGACTGGCACCCAATACATGTTTCTCCTCGGGCTTTCCCAATGTAGTCATTATACATTATACATCTTCTCTTGAAGAGAAGATGCTGGTGCAGTAAAACATTTTGAAAGTCTACCAGGTTCTATTCAATATAAACAAAGCTTTAAAAAGGTTTTCTACAGCCACTGTGGGCATTAACTTCTAAGACACATGAATTTTGTGAAGAAGTTCTGAGAGTCAAGTGGTAGTGTGGCGGGTTAAGAAAGCGCAAGGACCAACATAAGGATCCCGGTTCGAGCCCCCAGCTCCCCACCTTCGGGGGGGGGGGTCGCTTCACAGGCGGTGAAGCAGGTCTGCAGGTGTCTGTCTCTCTCCCCGTCTCTGTCTTCCCCTCCTCTCTCCATTTCTCTCTGTCCTATCTTAACAACAATGACATCAATCACAACAACAATAATAACTACTACAACAATAAAAATGGTCAACAAAAGGGAAAATAAATAATTTTTTAAAAAATCATTAAGAAATTAAATTAAAAAGAAAAGAAGTTCCTACCTACAGCTGGAATGGAAGTCCTTGCACAAAGGTACAAAGGCACAGCTAGTCTGGAGAAAAGGGTCCTGGGAACCCTGACTCTCTTCAGCCCACATTTGGTTCAGGATTCAACAGACACATTTGCTAGGTAAATGGGAATAGATAAACAGTTCTGAGACAGGGCGGTGGAGCACTTGATTAAGCCCACATATCACCATGTGCAAGGATCCAGTTTTGAGCCCCTGGTCCCCATCTGCAGGGAAGACATTTCATGAGTGGTGAAGCAGGGCTACAGGTGTCTCTCTCTCTCTCTCTCTCTCTTTCTATCTTTCTTTCCCTCGCAATTTTGTCTCTGTCCTGACAAAGAAAAATAAAGTAGAAGAAAAAAAAAAGGAAAAATGATGGCCAGGAGCTGTGGATTCATAGTGCCAGCACCGAGCACCAGCGATAACCCTAGTGGCAATAACAAAGAGAGAAATGCTTCTCATAGTAGCTGAAATGGCTCTCAATAGCAGAAATGGCTCAGTGGGCAAAGAGAATGACTTAAAGCTTAAGGCCCTTAGTTTTGCATAGGTCAGAGCTCTATTCTGACCTCTCAGTAAATAAGTCTTCCTTGGAGAAAGAAGTAAGTGAGGGAGGGGACTCTCACAGCAAACATCCCGAGTTGATGGCTATTCTACATATCATTATCTAAGCAGAGGTCACAGAGAACAGGGGATGACCCGGAACTCGTTCCTCTTTTGTGCCCACATATTGTCACTTACCAAGGTAAGCAGATTCCTATTATGTGCTTGCTTTAGGGGGTCTATCCTCTCCATCCATACACCCATCTCCACAGTCAATGGGTGTCCAATCGCCCTCCTCTTCCATTCTCTTCTAGACAACTGTCTACCAGAGAGTTCAGAGAGTTCTCTCCTCAGCCAACCGTTCCCTGAGTGATTAAGGTGTTTCACAAACACAGATTTGACTAACATGTCCCTACTTAACAAACCTTTAATAGTTGCTCATGGCGTAAGCGCTCAAGCTCTGCAGCCCATAAGACAGCTTTTAAGCTGCTAAAAAATATAGATCAGGAGTCGAGCGGTAGCACAGCGGGTTAAGCACACATGGCATAAAGCGCAAGGACCGGCGTGAGGATCCCAGTTCGAGCCCCCAAGCCCCCCACCTGCAGGGCAGTCACTTCACAGGCAGTGAAGCAGGTCTGTAGGTGTCTATTTTTCTCTCCCTCTCTCTGACTTCCCCTCCTCTCTCCATTTCTCTCAGTCCTATCCAACAACAATGGCATCAATAACAACAATAATAATAACCACAACAAGGGCAACATAAGTGGGGGGGGGAAGCCTCCAGGAACAATGGATTTGTGGTGCAGGCATTGAGGCCCAGCAACAACCCTGGAGGTGAAAGAAAGAAAGAAAGAAAGAAAGAAAGAAAGAAAGAAAGAAAGAAAGAAAGAAAGAAAGAAAGGAATTTTTAAAAATTTGAAAAAACTTCTCTGACCACTTTCCTCCTCCCCACGACTGGGAGAGGTGTCCCTCCTCTGTGTTTCCACACCCCGCTGCGTTTAACTCCACTAGGTGCTTTACCATAATGAATAGAAATGATGTTTGTAGGTCTTTTCCAACTATAGCCTTAACACTAGTAAGGCGAGTTAGTTGTTGAGGCTGGGCAGTAACACAGCCAGTAGATCGCACATGTTATGGTGTGCAAAGACCCTGGTCCCCAGCTGCAGGAGAGAGAAGTTTCACAACCAGTGAAACAGTGCTATAGGTCTCTTTTCTCTGTCCCTGTCTCCTACTTCCCTCTAAATTTCTCTGTCTCTATTAAAATAAATAATAAGTATATATATATAATATATATTCTTTTTTTTTTCCCCTCCTCCAGGGTTATTGCTGGGCTCGGTGCCTGCACCATGAATCCACCGCTCCTGGAGGCCATTTTTCCCCCCTTTTGTTGCCCTTGTTGTAGCTTCGTTGTGGTTATTATTATTGCCCTTATTGACGCAATTCGTTGTTGGATAGGACAGAGAGAAATGGAGAGAGGAGGGGAAGACAGAGAAGGGGAGAGAAAGATAGACACCTGCAGACCTGCTTCACCGCCTGTGAAGCGACTCCCCTGCAGGTGGGGAGCCGGGGGCTCGAACTGGGATCCTTACGCCGGTCCCTGCGCTTTGCGCCACATGCGCTTAACCCACTGCGCCACCGCCCGACCCCCTATATTCTTAAAAGACTAGTGGTTGGGAGTTGGATGGTAGCACAGCGGGTTAAGCTCACGGGATCGGCGTAAGGATCCCGGTTCAAGCCCCCGGCTCCTCACCTGCGGGGGGGGGGGGGGGGGGCGGGTGTTGCTTCACAAGCGGTGAAGTAGGTTTGCAGGTGTCTGCCTTTCTCTCCCCATCTCTGTCTTTCCCTCCTTGCTCCATTTTTCTGTCCTATCTAAAAAAAAAGACTAGTGGTTGTCTGTCTGCCTCTGTTTGTACCCAGTGCTTAGCACAGTCTAGGGCAATGCAGGTGGACAGCAGGTGGACAGCACGTGTTAGACTGGATAGTCTATATCCACTGCTTAACAACAGAAGTTCTGTGACGATAAGGAAGTGTTTATCCCTTCATGGCTTTGCCCAGCACTACAGTTCCAGCCCCTATGGCAGTGCCTGACACACAGTAGGCAATATACTTCTAGGAAGGAAGGAAGGAAGGAAGGAAGGAAGGAAAGGGAAGGGAAGGATGGATGATAGATAGATAGATAGAAGAATGGACAGCAAAAAATATAATAATAATAAAGAATGGATAGCAGGAATTTGGAGAGAGGATCACAGAGGTTTTATAGGGGGCCATGTGGTGGTGCACGGGTTAAGAGCATATATCACTATGCACAAGAACCAGGTTCAAGCCCCCACTCCTCACTTGCAAGTAGTTCACTTCACAAGTGGTGAAGCAGGTCTGCAGGTGTCTATCTTTCTCTTCCCCTCTCTATCTCCCCATCTCTCTCAATTTCTCTCTGTTCTGTCAAATAGAAATAGAAAGAAGGGAAAAAAAGAAAAGAAAAGAAGAGAAAAGGAAAGGAAAGGAAAGGAAAGGAAAGGAAAGGAAAGGAAAGGAAAGGAAAGGAAAGGAAAGGAAAGGAAAAAATGGCCGCGGGAGCAGTGGATTCATAGTGCTGGCATTGAGCCCCGGCGATAACCCTGGTGGCAAAATGAAGGTGTTACAAAGCCAAACTCAGAAGTATTTGAAGACCAGAGATAGTTATTTCAGAAAGAGGGAGAAATATCCAGAAGGGTCTGAAGCGATTAAAATCCTGGAGTTTGAAAGAACCATGCAGAGGGATTGGAGCAGTAAGAGTATGTGATCAAAGAATTAAAGAGAGCATAAAGGAAAAAGATTCCAGAAATAAGGGAGAGCTGAGAAATGAATGCCAAGGTAGAAACTGGGAGGCAAAGACGACACATAAGGCAGAGAGTGAGACAGTCACATAGGCAGTTCATGGCCATAATCATAACGATGATGAGAATTTCAGTGGCACTGTTTTTTTTAATATAATTATTTAAACTTTATTTATTTGATAGAACAGAGAGAAACTGAGAGGTGGGAGAAAGAGGCAGAGAAATGCCTGCAGCACTTCCTCACCACTTGTGAAGCTTTCCCATTGCATGTAGGGACTGAGGGCTCGAACCTGGGTCCTTGTGCATGGTAATACATGCACTTAACTATGTCACCACCCAGCCCCCTAGCTGTTCTTTTGTTATTGTTGTGTTAAGATCTTATTTATTTATTTATTTATGAGGAAAAATAGGAGGAAAGAAAGGATCAGACATCACTCTGGTACATGTGATGCTGGGGATCGAACTCAGGACCTCATGATTGAGAGGCCAACACTTGATCCACTGTACCACCTCCAGGACCACTAGCTGTTCTTTTTAAAGATACTTATATTCCTGGGTCTGTGTTTAATGTTTCACATGAGTGGTCACATGAGCTGGATTCCCTGTGGTAGGAACCATTATTTTTATAATATTTATTATCTTTATGGAAACATTGGCTCAAACAACAAGCAGTCCAGCTAAGACTCAAAAATCAGTTCTGTCCCTGTTTGTTCTGAGAGCTAACAGTACTGAGTGAGTTGATCAGGAACTTCTTTGTGTGGAAAGCTCTCAAAAAAAAATGCAGCAGTTGTATAGGAAAAGGTTGCGGAAAGAAATTAGCCCTGGTATGAGATATTCATGAATATAAGATGGACAACATAATAATGCCAAAAAAACTGCCAGGAAATACAGCTTCTACTTCCCTCTGAGGGAAGGGATGCTTCCCTCTGAAATGCTTCCAAATGATACTCAAAACTGGCTACTACAGGGTTCAGAATTAGAGTGATGGGACTACTTGTACAATTAGACACAAGGGTTTTCACTATGCTTGAGAAGAGGATGGGTAGATAGCAAAAGGGTAGGGATAGATAGTATAATGGTTATGCAAAGAGACTCACACACCTGAGGTTCCAAAGTCCCAGGTTCAATCCCCCCCAACCATAAGCCAGAGCTGAGCAGTGCTCTTCTTCTTCTTCTAGCATTTGCCCTTCTTCTGTAGCCAGTCAACAGCGTCAGGTTGAGCCTGATGTAAAGTTTCGAGACCTCCTTTGAATCTGGAGAGGTGGCAGTCGTTGACTATGTGGGTCATAGTCTGTCTGTAGCCACAGGGGCAGTTCGGGTCGTCTCTGGCTCCCCAGCGATGGAACATAGCGGCGTACCGGCCATGGCCTGTTCGATAGCGATTGAGGAGGGCCCAATCATAACATGCTGGGTCAAAGCCGGGTTGATGCTTGCAGGGGTCTGTGATGAGGTGTTTGTTCTTTACCTCAGCTGACTGCCAACTCTGTTTCCATGAGACTGGAACAGAGAAGTTCAGTGTAGGCATAGGGGACCAGATTGGGTGACGAGACGTCAAGCGTTGGACAGGGTGGGCGAAGATATCCGCGTATATTGGCAGGTCCGGTCGAGCGTAGACGTGGGAAATGAACTTAGATGATGCCGCATCCCGACGAATATCTGGCGGGGCGATGTTGCTAAGAACTGGCAGCCATGGAAACGGGGTGGAACGGATGGTTCCAGAAATGATCCTCATGGAGGAATCTAATTTGGAATCGACCAAGTGGACATGGGGGCTACGGAACCATACTGGGGCACAGTATTCTGCAGTGGAATAGCATAATGCCAGAGATGATGATCGTAGTGTGGAAGCGCTCACGCCCCATGAGGAGCTGGCCAGTCCTGCAATGATGTTATTCCTCGCGCCCACCTTTGCTGCAGTTTTTATGAGATGTTCGTGAAATAACAGGGTGAGATCGAGAGTAACACCAAGATAGACTGGCTGGGCTTCATGCCGGATTCTCGTATCGCCAAGCTGCACATTAAGCTCACGCGAGGCAGAGGCATGGTGTAGATGGAAAACAGATGATACCGTTTTTGCAGTGCTAGGAATTAGTCGCCATTTTTTACAGTAATCAGATATCAGAGACATGTCTTTCATGAGTGTTTCCTCGAGGATATCAAACTTGGATGCCTGAGTTGCAAAGCAGATGTCATTGGCGTAGATGAACTTCCTTGAAGAAGTTTCTGGAAGGTCATTGATGTAAATATTAAATAGCGTAGGAGCCAGAACAGAGCCCTGGGGGAGGCCACTTGAGACAAGTCTCCATCTGCTAGACTTGTCACCCAGATGCACCCGGGATCTTCTGTTTTGGAGAAGAAACGATATAGTGTTGGCCACCCATGGAGGCAGGCATCTTGAGATCTTGACTAGGAGACCACGGTGCCAGACCGTGTCATAGGCTGCTGTGAGATCAACAAAGACAGCACCCGTCTTTAAATTCTTCTGGAATCCATTTTCAATGTAAGTTGAGAGGGCCAGGACTTGTTCGCAGGTAGATATTCCTGGGCGGAAACCAGCTTGGGTGGGTGACAGGAATTTCTCTGTAAGAGGAGAAATACGTGACAGAAGCAGCCTCTCAAGGAGTTTGTAACACACGGAGAGGAGAGAAATTGGTCTATAGCTGGCGTCCAGTGTTGGGTCTTTCTTTGGTTTCAAAACTCCCTGGATGCAGCACGCCAAGCCCGCTGGCAACAACTCACGGAAAGTCTGAACTTCACCCACTCAAGTAGGAAGGCCTGGAAGCTTCTTCATAGTCTGGGTGCCGGTAGCCAACCCTCTCCCGTCTCCCATCCTCCTGTATCTCCAAACTCAGTGGCCAGTCACCTAACTCAAGTTGGACGTGCTAAGATCGACCCAGTCTGGAAAAGAGAAATTTCCCATGAGTGGTCATCCCACTTCCGTTTATCTTGTCCATCTCCAAAACTCTCTCCCTTTACACTCTCTGAACTGGAAGACGCTTTGAAGAGGGTTAAACCGGGAACGGCTGCTGGCTATGATAACATCACCCCAGAACTCATTCTTAACTTAGGCCACGCAGCAAAGAAGTGGCTCACTACATTCCTGTCCCACATCTTGGAATCCGAATCTATGCCCAAAATTTGGCATCGTGTGAAGATAATAGCAGTGCTCTGGTAAAAAGAGAAAGGAGAGAGAAAGAGAGAACACAATGTTCTGTTCATTCCTACAGAACCTAGCACGTTGGTCCATAATTGAAATGAACTAGATTTGAAAAGGAAATTAATCTTCCTAGAGGTTACACCAGCCTAGAATCCCTCTGTCCTAAAATAATGTGCAAAATCTCAAAGAATGTACCTCCTTTTTTTTTTTTTTTTTAAACAAGGGTAGGTGGGCCTGGGAAGGACTTGAGATAGTCAGTTTTCAGCATGTTCCAGAGTGTGATGTTCTATTGTTCTAGGTGTGTAGGTCTTCGTCCTCCTGATTCAAAGCAGTCTACCTGGTAAAACAGAAACACAGAGCAGATTCTGTAAGCACGCTTCAGTTTTAGACTAGCCCAAGGAAAACATCTAAGTCTGGAGAAGAACACAGTTGTGTTTAAGAGAATAAGATTAAGAGTCAGGCCAGCCTGGGTTTGAAGAATCATATAACTCTGGTACTTACTGAGAGACCCTGAAAAGGCACTTCATCTCTCTGGCCCTCACCTTCCTCATCCATGCAAGAGGAGAGAGATGACCTATCCCTCAAGGAAACTATGTAAGATAATGTATGCAAACAGCTACTATATTTCAACAAACAAAAAAAAAATCTTATGTTTCTGTATCCCCAATAGCACATTGCCAGCCCCATAGAAGAAATCAAATAAGTACTTGTTGGTTGCTTAGCAATTAACATTAATATAGCTTTATCTCTTTTGAATCTTTTGGCCTTTAGAACAGAAATTTTTAATAAGATAAAAAGACAACTTGGTATAAAAGAGAAAAAAAAAAAAACAGAAAAGACCCACAATAGCTAACATTTGTGAGTTAAGATAATTGGACTTTTCCTTCAAGAGACTATATTTCACCTTGCACTGTGTGAGAACATGGATTCTTCACTTTAATTTAGTGATAAAATATTACAAAGCAGACACTCTCAAAATATATTGAACTTCATTAGTTTCTACTAATGAGTTGAAACAGATTAAAAGCACAGACACTTAGCAAGAAAAAATCAACAGAGAAGTACTCTACACTTGTCTTAAAAGCTCTTTGTACCCAACTGGTTTCAGTCACTACATAGTGGCTGGTGGCCCAAAGTCTCTGATCTAAGCATGAGTCTTTGAGATGATCAAAACTGTATTTTGAATACAGCATTAATACCCAAGTGAAAGTGCAGTTTACTAGATCAAACTTCCTTTTCATTGAAGATCTATGTATTTGGTAATGAGAAAAAGAAAAAAACAAACTAGAGCACCACTCTGGCATATGCAATACTGGGGATCAAACCCAGTACCCCATGTTGGACAGCCCAGTGCTCTATCCACTATGCCACCTCCTGGCCTGTGAGATTAGGTTTTCTTAACAGCAGCATCGCTGATGTTTTAAGGTGGATCATTCATGTCATGGAGACAGGGCTGACCTATGCATGGAATAATATTTAGAAGCATCCCTGGTCTTTCCCTATGAAGCTCCCTGACATTAGCACCCCCTGACCCCCCAGTCATGGCCATCAAAAATGTCCCCAGATATCCCCAAATGTTCCCTAGAGAGAAAACGTGTCCCTGCATAAGAACCACTGCTCTGGAGTAATAAAGGCTGCCACTAAATGCAAATTTTGTGTTGCTTGCCTGAAATATATATCATCATTAAAATACTTAATTTACTACCCAATGACAAGGTCACCCAAGGTTTATATTGGGCCATAAACTTAATTATGACAATACAAAACAGCAGTTTAGGCCTGAAAAACGACTCCTAAATGTTCTATAGTAATTGGTTAATGTTACCTGCAGTTCATGATATCTAATTATTTTAATTACTTTGAAGTCATTTGCTAATATCATGTCAAAGCATAACTATCCAGGACTGGGGAAGTAGCTCAGCCTGTCAGAGCTGGGGATTTTTGTGCCTGAGGCTTCAGAGGTCAAAGGTCAATCACTGGCACCACTTTATGCCAGAACTGAGCAGTGCTCTGAGTCACTCTTTCTCCTTCCCTGCCCCAAATAAATAAATAAATAATATTTTTAATCACTAACCATCTTCCAGTCAAGATAATCCCAGCCATGGTGGGAATGCAAACTGGTGCAGCCCCTTTGGAAGACTGTCTAGAGAAGCCTTTAACAAATCAAACTGATATTGCCTTATAATCCAGCAATACCACTCTGACATTTATCCACTGGACACTCACTAATTAGAAGAGACATATACACTCTTATGTTCATAGCTGCATTATTCACAACAGCCAGAGTGGAAGCAACCTAAATGCCCATCATCAGATGACTGGCTAAAGAAGTGATGGGATAGATATTCCATGGAATACTACTCTGCAATCAAAAAAGATGATATTGTGTCCTTTGGGATACCATGGATGGAACTGGAGGTGACTGATGATGCTTAGTGATATAAGTAAAGAGAAGAAAGACAACTATCAGATGGTTTCACTCATCTGTGGAATCTAGAGATGTAATTTCTGTGAACTTGCCAAAAAAAAATTCACATAAAATAGAAGCAAGCAAACTTAAGACTTATGAGAACTCTGGTGGTTGCCTTTGGGAGTTGGGAGAGTGGGGATACGAACTTTGGTGGTGGGTGTGGTGTGGTGTGGAACTATGAATTGTAATCCGCCAATCTTGTAACAAACCGTTAATAAAAATACAGAATTTGAAGGGACCAGGTGGTGGCACACCTGGTTAAGCGCTCACATTACAGTGTGCAAGGACCCAGATTCAAGCCTCTGGTTCCCGCCTGCAAGAGAAAAGCTTCCACAGTGGTAAAGCAGGGCCGCAGGTGTCTCTCTGTCTCTTTTCCTCTATATCTTCCCCTCCCCCTTTCAATTTCTCTGTCTCTAGCTAATAATAAATAAATTTTTTTTCATTTTTTTTGAAAAAAAGAAAAATAAAGAAAATACTTTAATTAATGAATTGGCTGATGAGCCTGTCCGTATGTTCTGCTAATGAAGTATTTTTCTTTTCATTTACTTTCTGTAGGCTTAATATAGTAATAACACATACGATTTGATATATTTTCAATTTTAAGTACATTTTCTTATATTTCCACATGAAGTTCTCTGAAATTCTACTATATTTTTAATTGCCATAACAATATTAGCTCTCACATGACTGTCTATAAATACTCGGTTTGTTTTTTCAGTTCATACCCAGTTTCATGAAGGAAAAAAATATCCTTACCTGTAAATAATAATATAAATGAATAAATAAAAAGCACCAGCCACGAACATCCATCAGTCAAATCAGAAGAGATCATTACCTACTTGGTCATGTCCAGATTTAGTTTATGTTTTTTTTTTTTCATTTTTTAAATTTTCTTATTTTTATTTTATTTTTATTTTTTATTCCCTTTTGTTGTCCTGGTTGTTTTATTGTTGTAGTTATTATCGATGTCATTGTTGTTGGATAGGACAGAGAGAAATGGAGAGAGGAGGGGAAGACAGAGAGGGGGGAGAGAAAGATAGACACCTGCAGACCTGCTTCACCGCCTGTGAAGCGACTTCCCTGCAGGTGGGGAGCCAGGGGCTCGAACCAGGATCCTTATGCCGGTCCTTGCGCTTGGTGCCACCTGCACTTAACCTGCTGCGCTACCGCCCGACTCCCATTAGTTTATATTTTTTAATCATTTTATTGGGGGATTACTTATTTACAATGCATTTGTTGACATATAGGTACTATTTCTTAGCCCCCAAAGCCGGCACCCTTGGATGACATTTTTAATAAACTGTGGCTTCTTCCCCTCGCTCTGCTCCTTCTGACCAATTCTGACCTGTCATTGACACATCTGTGAGTGTGCTGCCAACTGAAAATTGGGTGGAGGAACCCCAGCCACAATGCCCATCGCTTCCTTTGGTGTAAAAAAAAAAATGAGAGAGAACAAAACAACAGGACACCATTTTAGACAGTCTACTGTGTTAACAGAAAACTATTTTGAGGTGGTTTGGATATTTTTTAAGCGGGGATAAAAGAAAAGCACTCAATGCCAGCCAAGGCTATAGGGAAGTCAATATACCTCATTGAAAGTGGAAAGGCATGAAAAAACACAACACAACAACAACAAAAACTAGTACTTTTTGATCCTGTCATCCCATTCTGCCATTCCACATACTAGTTTAAGGAAATATTCCAAAATCAAGTGGAGGGTAGATTTTCAGCTTCACTATGGGGTGTGTGTGTGTGTGGGGGGGGTGAAACAGACCTTTGGTGGTGGGAATGGTGTTAATATACATTCCTATTAACTTAAAGTCTTATAAATCACTGTTTAGTCAATAGGAGAGGAGAAAACAGATTGAATGTCTCAGACTTTCTGATGCATAGACCCCTTTAAAAACACTTCATTTTACTTTGTTTTGTTTTATTTTAGTTTAGTTTAATGAGAGATACAGAAAGAAAGATAGGAGATCAAGAAAGCAACCAGAGCACTACACAGTTCTGGCTTGTGGTGGTGCTGGGGATTCAATCTGAGACTTCAAGCCTCAGGCATGAAAGTCTTTTGCAGAACCATTATGCTGTCTCCCCAGTCCAGGATTCATGTTATATAGCAAAGAATTAAGTAATCTGTTCAGTGACTCAGGCAGCCATAATACTGATACATATGAGAGAGCTATAAACATGCTAACTGTAGACAGTCTTATCAGGATCACGCTACTCAGTATTGAAAGGTGACAACTTGGAAGTCTAGTGTGCCTGCTGTAGTTAAGTACCAAAGAGGAGTAGTTTGACCACAAGGAACAGCTTTGGATGAACACATAATAATTCTAAGTAATTGTAAAGCTCCTTAGCACTTCTTTCATAACTAGATATTGCTCATTATCATTGAAAGAACAACAACAACAACAAAAAAAGGTGTATTGCACCAAAGTAAAAGACCCTGGGGTGTGGATGGGGGAGTGTTCAGGTCCTGGAACATGATAGAGGAGGAGGACCTCGGTGGGGGGTTAGAGTGCCATGTGGAAAAAAGAGAAATGTTACACACGTACCAACTAGTGTATTTTACTGTCGGCTATAAACCATTAATCCCCCCATAAAGGAAAAAGTCAGTGGGGTTTATAGTCAACAATATTTATACACTTTCCCCATATTTGGGAGCTACTCTCTTCCCTGATCCAGCTTTCTAGCACTTTTTCTAGCCATGACATCATCTCCCCAGACAATAACCTGAGTCCACCTGCATATTAGATGTCAGGCTCAGTCAAAAACTACTAAAGTCTTGGGCCCTTTGAAAATACACCTAAAATAAACCTACTAGCTATTTCCCAAACGGAGACCCCAAATCTTCATCTTCAATATTCCAGCCTTTAGGTTCATGATTAATCAACAATTTGCAAGGCTTTATATGTTAACTCTTTTTCAGCCACCAGATTCCAGATGCTACCATGATATCAACTGGACTTCCCTGGGCAGATGACCCCACCAATGTGTCCTGGAGCTCCTTTTCCCCAGAGCCCTGCCCCACTAGGGAAAGAGAGAGAGAGGTTGGGAGTATGGATCGACCTGTCAACGCCCATGTTCAGCGAGGAAGCAGTTACAAAAGACAGACCTTCCACCTTCTTCACCCCATAATGACCCTGGGTCCATATTCCCAGAGGGTTAAAGAATAGGAAAGCTGAGGGTCGGGCGGTGGCGCAGTGGGTTAAGCGCACGTGGTGCAAAGCGCAAGGGCCAGTCTAAGGATCCCGGTTCGAGTCCCCGGCTCCCCACCTGCAGGTGAGTCGCTTCACAGGCAGTGAAACAGGTCTGCAGGTGTCTATCTTTCTCTCCCCCTCTCTGTCTTCCCTTTCTCTCTCCATTTCTCTTTGTCCTATCCAACAACGGACAACATCAGCAATGGTAATAATAATAACCACAACGAGGCTACAACAACAAGGGCAACGAAAGGGGGGAAAATGGCCTCCAGGAGCGGTGGATTCATGGTGCAGGCACCGAGCCCAGCAATAACCCTGGAGGGAAAAAAAAAAATTGGAAAGCTATCAGGGTAAGGGATGGGATATGGAGCTCTGGTGGTGGGAATTATACCCCTCTTATCCTATGGTCTTATTAGTATTTCCATTTTATAAATAAATACATTTTTAAAAGAAATGGGAGGGAGTCGGGCTGTAGCGCAGTGGGTTAACACAGGTGGCGCAAAGTACAAGGACCGGCATAAGGATCCCGGTTCGAACCGGCTCCCCACCTGCAGGGGAGTCGCTTCACTGGCGGTGAAGCAGGTCTGCAGGTGTCTATCTTTCTCTCCTCCTCTCTGTCTTCCCCTCCTCTCTCCATTTCTCTCTGTCCTATCCAACAACGACAACAACAACAATAATAACTACAACAATAAAACAACAAGGGCAACAAAAGGGAATAAATAAATAAAATAAAAATATTTTTAAAAAAGAAAAGAAATGGGAAAAAATGAAAAAAGAAAAAAACATCTCAGGAACATATGTCTGCAGCAAGAAAGATTAATCAAGAGTTAAAAACGGGATATCTATATTCTTTGTGTACATCTATACTCTCAAAGATAATTATTTAATTAAGACTTCTTCCTCTCAAGTGAAACAACATGAACACAGGCAATAAGCCTTGCTTCCTGCTGTGAACCTCAAAAATACAACAACAAAATGTCAAGAGATGACAGGTCCTCAGAAAGAACACTTCTGGGGGAACAAAAAGTTAAAAACACACTTCAAAACTTTACTTCTTTTTTCATGATGTGGACCATAACCAGAATTTACTTCAGTCTTCTCATACTTAGGACTTTTTTTTTGCCACCAGTGTTATCACAAGGAGAAACATCCTCATTACTGCTCCACCAGTCATGAAGCTTTCTCCCTGCAAGTAGAGATCAGCGGCCTTGAATCTCGGTTCTCCTGCATTTGACCATGTGTGTGCTCTACTAGGTGAGCTACCACCAGTTACGCTCATGACTTATTTTTAAAATACATATGGGAGCATTACAGAGCCTTTATTTCCCCCAGACCTGGAACCTTAGGGTGGTACACTTGCCTGCATGCTTCTCTCAATTTATACCAAATAATATTGCATCCGCCGATCCCAACCTAATCAACGCAATGAATACCACCTCAGCATGCTTCACTTCAGACTGTGTTCAGAGACGTCAGGCATGGAATGTCAACCCTTCAGCTTCATTACTCGGGTGAGACCTTTCCTTTCATAGTATTCTCTAATTCCATTCCAGGTGGTTCACTTCCTAACAAAGTCCCAAAACCTAGATATAGACCAGGTCCCCTGAGATAGAGCATATGTTCACACGTGTACATAAACTAGGGAAAAATATATACCCAAAAGTAAAAGTACACAATGGTCTGCAGTAAGTACCCCCAACACTTCATCTGCACTATTCCAGCTTTTAGGTCCATGATTGTTCAACAATTTGTTTGTATGTTAACTCTCTTTTCAGCCACCAGGCTTCAGATGCCAGCATGATGCCGACCCGACTTCCCTGGACAGAGGACCCCACCAATGTGTCCTGGAGATCTGCTTCCCCAGAGACCCACCCTACTAGGGAAAGAGAAAGGCAGGCTGGGAGTATGGATTGACCAGTCAACGCCCATGTTCAGCGGGGAAGCAGTTACAGAAGTCAGACCTTCCACCTTCTGCAACCCACAATGACCTTGGGTCCATACTCCCAGAGGGATAAAGAATAGGAAAGCTCTCAGGGGAGGGGAGGGGATATGGAGATCTGGTGGTGGGAACTGTGTGGAGTTGTACCCCTCTTATCCTATGGTTTTGTTAATGTCTCCTTTTTAAATTAATTAATTAATTAAAAAATAGATATGGGAGTATTGTGCCATGCTAGTGTCTCCCTTCTATCATGTAACTCAAAGAGCCATGCGCTTTACCATGATGCAGGATATAAAAGAGGGATAAGGTTAAGTCCCTATCCTTAAGAAGACTCCAATCGAGACAGGAAGACATGCTGGACTTAACAAGTGGTTCAGCTTTGAAAGCTTCAAAAAATGCACTGAGTAGGCAAAACATGAGCTGAAGCACCAAGGTGAGTTTAGACATTGAAAGACAAAGAAGAACATCAAAATCTCCAAATACAATTTATAAATTAACACCCTTGTAAGATTTAACCATTTGTCAACCCCCCAGCATCTGTGTTTTTGTTATTTTTTTAAATATTTTTTTAATTGTTTCTGGTATTATGTTTATTGATTAATTGGCTTGAAACAGCCAGAAATCAAAAGGGAAGGGGGAGATAGAGAGATAGAGAGACAGAGACACCTGAAACACTGTTTCACTATTCACAAAGCTTCCTCTCTGCAGGTGGGGACTGGAGGCTCGATCCCAGGTCCTTGTGCATTGTAACATAACCTAACATCATTGTTGGCCCCTAAATGCCAACCTCCTTCTTCTCTTGTCATCCTGGAATTCTCTGTGTTTCTTTTAAAGATGTGAAATTCTTTACTACTTCCAGACTCTGGAACATGTGGTCACCTCAGCTTGCTAGGAACATTGCTGACCACCCTACCTCTTCTTCTGTATCATCTCCTTCACAAAGTTCATCAAACCCCATAGTTTCTTCTTTACCTCCCGCCTATATAAGATCCCAAAACAATAGAGGACTGTCTTCTCTTGTCTGTCTGCTTCATGACCATGCCCCCAGCACCTAGCATAATGTCTAGCATTAAGTGTGTGTATGTGTGTGTGTGTGTGTGTGTTATTGTGTTAAAAATTAACCATGTGCTGAACTGCACTGTCAGAGTAAAAAAAAAAAAAAGAAGGAAGTTTGCCTGGCAGCAGAGAATGTGTAGATATGTAAGTTAGAAAAGGAGACACTAGATAGAGTTTAACAATCTGAATACGAAGCTGTTGGCAGTGCCAGGCAGTGGTGGACCCAGTAGAGTATACACATTACCATGCACAAGGACCTGGGTTCAAGTTCAAGTCCCCACCTGCTGTGAGGAAGAGTCACAAGCAATGGAGCAATGATGCAGTTATCTCCCCTTCTCTCTGCCTCTTTCTCTCCCTACCTCCCTCCTTTTGTCTCTCACCCTCTATCAGAAAGGTAAGAAGGGTGGGGGGGGGTAGAAAGCATAATGTATATGCAAACAAACTCTCATACCTGAGGCTCCAAAGTCCAGGTTCAATGCCTAGAACCACCATAAGTCAAAGCTGAGCAGTGCTCTGGTTAAAAAAAAAAAAAAAAGGAAAGGATACAAAGAAGACTAAGGCAAGAATAAGCCAATGGGACTACATCAAATTAAAAAGCTTCTGCTCAGCAAAAGAAACCAATACCCAAACAAAGAGACCCCTCACAGAATGGGAGAAGATCTTTACATGTACAAGAGGCTAATAACCAAGATATATAAAGAGCTTGCCAAACAACAACAAGAAAACAAATGACCCCATCCAAAAATGGAGAGAGGACATGGAGAGAATATTCACCACAGAAGAGATCCGAAAGGCTGAGAAACACATGAAAGAATGCTCCAAGTCACTCCGCTTTCCCAGAGCCCCACCCTACTAGGGAAAGAGAGAGACAGACTGGGAGTATGGATTGACCTATCAACGCCCATGTTCAGCTGGGAAGCAGTTACAGAAGCCAGACCTTCCACCTTCTGCAACCCACAATGACCTTGGGTCCATGCTCCCAGAGGGTTAAAGAATAGGAAAGCTATTAGGGGAAAGGATGGAATATGGAGTTCTGGTGGTGGGAAGTGTGTGGAGTTGTACCCCTCTTATCCTATGGTTTTGTCAATGTTTCCTTTTTATAAATTAAAAAAAAAAAAGAAAAGAAAAAATGCTCCAAGTCATTGTCATAGAAATGCAAAGAACAACAACAATGCAATACCACTTCACTCCTGCAAGAATGTCATACAACAGAAAAGGTAGCAGCAACAAATGCTGGAGGGGTTGTGGGAACAAAGGAACCCTCCTGCACTGCTGCTAGTAATGTAAATTAGTCCAACCCTTGTGGAAATCAGTCTGGAGAACTCTCAGAAGGCTATAAATGGACCTACCCTATGACCCTGTAATTCCTCTTCCTGGGGATAAATCATAAGGAACCCAACACAACCATCCAAAAAGATTTGTGTATACCTATGTTCATAGCAGCACAATTTGTAATAGCCAAAACCTGGAAGCAACCCAGGTATCCAACAACAGATAAGTGGCTGAGCAAGTTGTGGTATATATACACAATAGAATACTACTCAGCTATTAAAAATTATGATTTCTTTTTTTTCCCCCTGAGCCTGACATCTGATATGCAGGTGGATCCAAGTTATTGTCTGGGGAGATGATGTCATGGCTGGAAAAAGGACCAGAAAGTTGGATCAGGGAAGAGAGTAGTTCCCAAATATGGGAAAGGTGTATAAATATTGTTGACTGTAAACCCCATCGATTTGATGTGATCTGGGGCCCATATTCAGCTTAGGAGCCTATGTGACCTCTGCATCCCTGTAGATCTAAGTTCACACTCTGTGGTCATGAGTAGGAACGTTTCAAGTTGCCCCAATTTTAGGACCCATCTTCCTCAGGTGGAACACACAGTATGTTGGCTATCCTCCCTTTGGAGGATGGAACATTCTCTACTGTTGCTGATCCACGTTGAAGGCAAGGTCCTATGGGGGCCCACAAAGGGGTTTATTGTGTTTTTCCTCATAGAGATGACCAGTAACAATGGAGAGAGGGATCTAGTTGAGGTCTAGGCCCATCATGTCTGTTTGGGAATCTCAGGCCTCCCATAGAGAAGAACAAAGAGAGAAGTTGTGATTAATTAGCTACAAATCATGGAAGGGCTATGTTAAGAATTTTCACAATGGGGGAGAAATAGCATAATTGTTATGCAAGGAAATTCTCATGCCTGAGGCTCTAAAGTCCCAGGTTTTATCCATGGTACCACTATAAACCAGAGCTGAGCAGAGCTCTGGTAAAAAATTAAATAAAAAATACATAATGAGGATCTGGATGGTGGCACACCTGGTTGAGTGCATGCATTGCAATGTGCAAGGACCCAGGTTCAAGGCCCCGTCCCCACCTGCAGAGGGAAAGCTTTGCTAGTGGTGAAGCATTGCTGGAGGTGTCTCTGTCTCTCTCCCTCTCTATCACCCCCTTCCCTGTTGATTTCTGGCTATCACTATCCAATAAATAAAGAATTTTTTAAAAAATTTAAAAAATACATAATGATCTTGGTAAAATAATCCATGGAGTTCAGAGACTAATGCTGACAAAGGGAGAAAAAGAAATTGAGATGACTTAACTTTGCAGAAAGGACATGCTAATGCGTGCGATCAGGATTCAAGCCTGGCCCCACCATACTGGAGAAGCTTCTGTGCTGTGATCTCTTTCCCTCTCTATCTGTAGCAGTGAAGTCCCAGTGATGATGAAAGAAAGAAAGAAAGAAAGAAAGAAAGAAAGAAAGGAAGGAAGGAAGGAAGGAAGGAAGGAAGGAAGGAAGGAAGGAAGAGAAAGGAAGGAAGAAAGGGAGAAAGAAAGAATGAGAGAGGAAGGAGAAGGAGAAGGAAAAGGAGAAGGAAGAGGAGGAGGAAGGAAGGAAGCGGGGAGGGAGGAGGGGAGGAGGGAAGGGATATGTTAAATTCACTTTGCAGCCATTTTGAGCTGGTAATACCAATGGGACATGGAAATGTTTGGAATATAACTGGATAGAGACTATGGCTAGAGCTTCAGATCTGGGACTTGTCAGCACTGAGGAAGCAAGTGAAGCCAAAGGATTGAGGCACCTCCAAAACAGAGCATGTAGACAGAGAAGACTGAAATGCTGAAGACAACATCAATGGAACTAGAGAGGTGAATATGCTGTTAAGTAAGAGGTGAAAGACAACTAAACTACCATGTGTTTTCACTCATCTGTGGCATTTAGATGACTAAAACAAATGAACTTCAAGAAAAAGGAGTAACTAAACTGTCTCTTGGACTCTGTGAGTACTATGGTGGTTATTAGAGAGAATACTGGGGTGGTTTTAGAGAGAAGGGACACGTGGAGAGACACTTGGTGGTCGGCACAGTATGTCCAACACACATGTGTATGCAGATGTAAAACTATACTCTCACAGTCTTATCATTTTGTAAACCAATTCTAAATCAATAAAAAGCAGCAAAGATATAAATAAAAAGGCATTGATAGATACACAATAGAATACTACTCAACTATTAAAATGGGTAGATAGCATAATCATTATGCAAAGAGACTCATGCCTGAGGTTCTAAAGTCCCAGGTTCAATCCCCCACACCACCATAAGCCTAAATTGAGCAGTGCTCTGGTTAAAAAAAATAATAAACTGTGGTCCAGGAAACAGCTCAAAAAAAAAAGAAAGAAAAGTAATAGTAAAAGCGACCCTCTACAATAAGATGTGCATAATTCAAATAAAATTATTTTCCACTTTGCATAATTCTTCCTCCTCTTCTCATTATCAAATGTATACATCTCCTCCATAAATTATTATTTTAATAAGACATCTGTGTTATTTTCTGAATTCTATAATTAATATTTTCTACATTTCTACACTATCATTTTATTTTTCATATTAAATATGACTAAAGTGTCAGAAAATAACTCTTGTACAGTTGTTTCTCTTGCTTTTCACAAAAACTCAGATTCTGCCTCCATCCTACAAACATTATTTCAAACACCCACTATCTGTCATCATGTTACTTATTAGACAGTGCAACAGAAAGTACATCTAATTTTTGAAAGAAGATGCTGTAACATAAGCTTCCCAGGAAAAGGCAACCTGAAAATTACCTAAAATGTGTCAGTAGAAAAAAAACACAAGCCTGGGGAGTGGGTTAAGCGCACATGGCGCAAAGCGCAAGCACCAGCGTAAGGATCCTGGTTAGAGCTCCGGAGTCCCTACCTGTAGGGGAGTCACTTCACAGGCGGTGGAACAGGTCTGCAGGTGTCTATCTTTCTCTCCCCCTCTCTGTCTTCCCCTCCTCTCTCCATTTCTCTCTGTCCTATCCAACAATGACGACATCAATTACAACAACAATAATAACTACAACAATAAAAAACAAGGGCAATAAAAGGGAATAAATAAATATTAAAAAAAAGAAAAAATGCAAGCCTGAAATTCCTGTGTTCAACACATCCAGCTGTACATTACACACAAATGGAACAACCAGTAGCTCAGAGGAGGATAAACCCAAAAGAAAAGAGGTCAAAATACATCCATACACAGTAGATAGCTCTTGCAAACAACGCTGAGAGAAAGAAAGCAGTCACAGAAGATGCCAGACCAAAAAGAAGAAGGAGGAGGAGGAGGAGGAGGAGGAGGAGGAGGAGGAGGAGGAGGAGGAGGAGGAGGAGGAGAAGGAGAAGAGGAAGAAGAAGAAGAAGAAGAAGAAGAAGAAGAAGAAGAAGAAGAAGAAGAAGAAGAAGAAGAGGAATAGGAAAAACACTGGATGAGACCAACCATTTCCATACAATTCAAGAACAGACCAAATTCATCTATGCTGTTAAAAGTCAGCATCCTAGTTGTCCAACAACAGAAGAATGGCTGAGAAAGTTGTGGTGTATACTACACAATGGAACACTACTCACCTATTAAGAATGATGCATTTACCTTCTTCACTTCATCTTGGATGGAGCTGGGAGGAATCATGTTAAGTGAGGTAAGCCAGAAAGATAAGGATGAATATGGGATGATCTCACTCACAGAAAGAAGTTCAGAAATAAAAACAGAAAGGGGGAAACACAAAGTGGAATTTGGACTGGGTTTGGAGGATTGCACCAAAGTAAAAGACTGGAGGTGTGGGGGTGGGGAGTGGGGGTGGAGTGTTGGAGGTGGGGGTGTTCAGGTCCTGGGGCTGAGAGTGTTTTGCAGGAAACTGAGAAATTTTATACATTTACCAACAACTGTATTTACAGTAAGCCATTAATCCTCCTAATTAAAAAACAAACAAACTAGAAACAAGATACTGGTTGCCTCTGGACAAAGTGAGTGGAGCAACAGCTTCAGAAATATGGATCCAGTTCCATTTGCTGACCTGGATGCTAGCTGTAAAAGTGCATTCCTTTTGTGATAACGTGATGACGTGTACACTTACGATGCCTGTAGTTTTTGTATGCACACTCTACTAAAAAGTGAAGTAAAACACTAAAAAAAAAGAAAAGAAATCAAACACAAGGAGCCTGGCTAGACTAGAATAGTGAGACGCTCTAGGCTCTTCTGTTTTAAATATCAATAGAACTTCCGGTGACTAAAAGATAAAAGGAGACCAGCAGCACACAGGAAATAAAGCTATCAAAAAAGAATCACCACCAAAATGCCCATTTTCTTACAAGATCTTGATATTTGTCTTAAAGCTCTGATCTCTAACAAACTACCACTGTTTGTTTGGTTTTCTACTTTATTGGGGGGGGGATGGTTTAGCACAGTTGTTGGCACATGATTACAACTTCATCATCTCCCTTTGATAGGCGTCTGCAAAACACTCTTACCCCCAACTCAGATCCTTCTCCACTGCCATGTACCAGGCACTTTCTTTTTCTTTCTTTCTTTTTTTTTTTTTTTGTAAAGTATATTTCTTGAACTTGAGACTTAAAATCAGAAATGCTTTAAGTTTTCAAGTCTGACCTGCATCATGGATACGAGTTAAAACCAGAACTTAAAAGTAACCAAGGAGGCTAGGTAATGTTGCACTGAGTTGAGCACACACATGACCATGTGCATTACCATTCATAAGGACCCAAGTTCAAGGCCCTAGTCCCCACCTGCAGGGAGTATATACTTCATAAGCCGTGAAGCAGGTGTTTCTCTCTGTCTCTCTCCATCTCCTCCTCCCTTCTCAATCTCTCTCTGTCCTATCTAATAAAATTGAAAGGGGGGAAGAAAAAAAATGGCTGCCAGGAGCAGTAGATTTGTAGTGCTGGCACCAAGCCCCAACAATAACACTGAAGGCAAAATGTTGGGATATTGTACAGATGTGGTTGAACATTGGTAGGGCCCACAAATCACTATATTTCCATGCAAGTATTATTTAAATATCCCCTCAGGGTATTACTAATTCCCCCAGCTAAAACTATAGCAACCACAACTAAGGAAGTTCCCAGAATGCCTTTTTCTTTTCTCCACCCTCTTCCCTAGCCAATTTCGTCCGGACTTGCCATTTCCGTTTTTACCCTATAAAACCCACTGCTGTTCCTGGTTTCGCTCCTTTTTGACCTGGAGAAGGGCAGGCGTGCAGAGCGGGAGGAGGCCACCGTAGTCCACGTGGCATATAAACCACTGTGCTCACACCTCACTTGTGAATAAAGAATTGTATTACCACACCGCCATGAGTTCCTGGTCTCTCTCTCCCGCAAAGCTAGCCTGGCAGCAAAAAAAAAAAAAAAAAAAAAAAGCAAGGGTGGTGGCACACCTGGTTGAACACACGTGTTACACTGCTCAAGGACACAGGTTTAAGCCCCCATTCCCCACCTGCAGGAGGAAAGCTTTGTGAATGGTGAATCAGTGCTGCAGGTGTGTCTCCCTGTCTCTCTCCCTCTCTATCACTCCCTTCCATCTCGATTGCTGGCTGTTTCTATCCAATAAATAAATAAAGATAATGCAAAAAAATTTAAAAAGTAAAGAAAGAAAGAAAAAAATGGGATACTGCTTCACTTATGCTAAGACTTCACAAGTTGGCCAACTTCATTATTTCTCCAACTAGGCCATTTTGTGAACTATCTCTCTCTTTTTTTTTAACCTGCTCTAAGGTGAAACTTAAAGTCTCCATCACTGCTAAATAACAAGCCCAACTGAGTAATCCTGAGAAGTAGACATCTTGTCCCTCACAAGTAATTGCTCCTGTGATCCCACATTTACTAAATGTAATTTTACTAATTTAAAAGGTATTCAAGGTATTTAATTTTTATGCTTGGAGACTATTCAAAGATAATTACACAGAACCCTCTCTGTGCTTTTGAAACACATCTCCCTTGCATAAAAATAGTCTTCATGGACAATCTTCCAAGTGAATATATATGATCCCTCCTGTCCCCTACACTTTGCAATCCTCAAAGCATAAAAGCAAACATGATTACTTTGTTCTCCACTCTCCCATTAACTATTAATTGATAGCTATTTCATGATGACCACCTCCAAGTCACATGAAAGAATTTGCAACCCACCAAGTAATTCTGAGGCTACCCATAAAAAGATGGAATAGCAAAACCTTAATCATCTCCTATTACACTTCCCTCAGCCACTCCAAAGCTAACCTTTTCAAAGCAAGGACTGCAAAAGCTGAATAAGGGCAAGAGACTGGCATATGTTAATGATGACTCTTTAGTCACTATCAGGCCACCCCATCAGCTGGGGCTCTAGCTGGGGAGTCCTGAGATTCCCAAACAGACATGATGGGCCTAGACCTCGAATAGATCCCTCTCTCCAATGTTACCGGTCACCTCTATCAAGAATAACACAATAGACCCCTTTGTGGTCCCCCATAGGACCTTGCCCTCAACTTGGATCAACAACGGTAGAGAATGTTCCATCCTCCAAAGGGAGGATGGACAACATACTCTATGCTCCACCTGAGGAAGATGGGTCCTGTAAGGGGCAGCTTGGAACGTTTCTACTCATGACCACAGAATGTGAGCTCAGATCTACAGGGATGCAGAGGTCATATAGGCTCCTAAGCTGAATATGGGCCCCAGATCACATCAAATCGATGGGGTTTACAGTCAACAATATTTATACCCCTTTCTCATATTTAGGAGCTACTTTCTTCCCTGACCCAGCTTTTTGATCCTTTCTCCAGCCATGATATCATCTCCCCAGACAATGAATTGGATCCACGTGCATATCAGATTTCCGGCTCAGGGGAAAAAAAAAAACTAGTATAGTCATGGGCCCTTTGGAATACAACTAAAATAGGCCTACTAGCTATCTACAAAACAGAGACACGCCCCCCGCCCCGCCCCAACTCTTCATCTGCACTATTCTAGCCTTTAGGTTCATGATCACTCAGCAACTTGTTTGGCTTTATATGTTAACTCTCTTTTCAGCCATCAGGTTCCGGATGCTACCATGATGCCAACCAGATTTCCCTAGACAGACAACCCCACCAGTGTGTCCTGGTGCCCACTTGCCCAGAACCCTGCCTCATTAGGGAAAGAGAGAGACAGGCTGGGAGTATGGATAGACCTGTCAATGCCCATGTTCAGCAGGGAAGCAATTACAGAAGCCAGACCTTCCACCTTATGCACCCTATAATGACCCTGAGTCCATACTCCCAGAGGGATAAAGAATAGGAAAACTATCAGGGGAGGGGATGGACTATGGAGTTCTGATGGTGGGAATTGTGTGGAGTTGTACCCCTCTTATCCTATGGTTTTGTCAATGTTTCCTTTTTATAAATAAAAAAAAAATCCTTAATCATCATGCCCCCCCCCGCCAAAACACAAAAAAGGCATTTGCAATACCCATGTTTCGAAGTCTGGCAAAGAAGTCATGAGCTGTGTATACCAAAAGGTAAGCAGTTGTACCATCACTGATAACACTTATAAATAAATAAATAGAAATTGTATTTATGAGACAACAGCTGTCCTGTAGATAATTATCCCTCCCCCCCAATAACATAAGTTAGACAATAAATACATGTGTGGCCGGGTGGTGGCACACCTGGTTGAGTGCATGTTACACTGCAAAAGCCCCTGGTCCCCACTTGCAGGGGAAAGTGTTGAGAGTGATGAAGCAGGGCTGCAGGTATCTTTCTGTTTCTCTCCCTCTCCTCCCCTCCCCTCTCAATTTCTGGCTGTCTCTGTCCAATAAATAAAGAAAAATAAAAAAGAATGCAAAGATACATGCTACAACCTTTCAGATGAAATTCAAACTACAAATGGATTTTGCAAGTCTTAGAATAACAACAACAACAACAAAAACCATAAAATAAACTGTGAAAGATTATGGATGAGGGAGTCGGGTGGTAACGCAGCAGGTTAAGCGCACGTGGTGCAAAGCGCAAGGACCAACATAAGGATCCCGGTTCGAGCCCCCAGCTCCCCACCTGCAGGGGAAGTCGCTTCACAGGCAGGGAAGCAGGTCTGCAGGTGTCTGTCTTTCTCTCCCCCTCTCTGTCTCCCCCCCCTCCATTTCTCTCTGTCCTATCCAGCAACGACGACTTCAACAAGAACAATAACTACAACAACAAAACAAGGGCAACAAAAGAAAAAATAAATAATAATAATAAATTTTTTTAAAAGATTATGGATGAAAAAAGAAAAAGAGAAGTTTGATAAGAAATGCTATCTGGGGGTGGAGGGTAGATAGCATAATGGTTATGCAAACAGTTTTCATGCTTGAGGCTCCAGAGTCCCAGGTTCAATCCCCCATACCACCATAAGGAAGGAAGGAAGGAAGGAAGGAAGGAAGGAAGGAAGGAAGGAAGGAAGGAAGGAAGGAAGGAAGGAAAGAGTGCTATCTGGGTCCCACCTACAGGGGGAAGCTTCACAAGCGGTGAAACAGGTCTGTTTCCTCTCTCTCCCTATCTCCTCCTTCCCTCTCATTTTTCCTGTTTCTATCCAGTAATTAATTATATATTTTATTTTAAAAGAAGTATTTATTTTTAAAAAAGAAATGTTATCTGGGCCAGCAAAATACTTAGATCGTGTGCTGCTTTGTCATATGTACAACACAGGTTCAAGCCTGGCCTCCCACACTGAAGAAAAGTTAGATGCTGTAGTAGGTCTCTCTCTCTCTCTCTCTCTCTCTCTCTCTCTCTGTCTTTATCTAAAAAAGAACAAAAGAAATGTAATGTAGGGTCCAGGCAGTGGCGCACCTGGTTAAGCACACACATTACATTGTGCAAGGACCCGGGTTCAAGCCCCTGGTCCCCACCTGAGGGGGAAAGCTTCACAAGTGGTGAAGCAGGGCTGCAGGTGTCTCTCTATCTCCCCTTCCTCTCTCAATTTCTCTGTTTTCTATCTAATAATAAATAAATAAAAGATTAAAAATATTTTTAAAAAAAAGAAATGTAACCTAACATACTGCTAGCTAAAGTATATCCTACTTGGGGTGTCCTAAGAATTATAACCTCTGTTTAGGGGGGGAGGTGCAGAGCCTGCGGGCGCTTGTGCTCTCAGGGACTGACTTCCCAGTGAGTGCACCCTGACTGTCTTGGTGCTGCCTCGACCCTGGAAGGTTTCCAGGGTAGCTTCAAGTTTCTGACCAGAGTGGTGGTGGGCCCGAATTGATGCCTCGGGCCTTGCATAAATTTAAAAAGATTTGTATCAAGACTTATGATAGACCTTCATGACTGATGGGCTTGGTTTTTAACCAGCTATTGGATTGTTGGAAAAGTCATGACACATTTCTGCATAGAAAAACATAGAAAGATATGTCATGACTTTTCCGACAGCCCAATAAATTCAGGACCCATAAAGGCCTAACTAAGGCAAATCTGAAGATTAATCTCGTCTTGCCCCATAGACTCCTACAGATAACTTTACTGTAAAGGCACCAGGCACCGTGGTCAATGGTCAAGGGGAGAGACAGTAGAGAAAAGAGTTAACGGAGCAGATAGGAGGTTGCTATCTTTAGAAATGTGTACTTGCAAGGCTGGCCCCTGGCTTACATCTGGGAATTTGACATTTAATCATCTCCTGACTGATAAGACTGGTGGCTATACCTAGACGGTACAAACAATGTGATTTATGGTGAACACTGGCTTTCATTTTGGGAGTCAGGAATTTTTGTAGTTACTAGGTAGAAGGTGTTTATGTGAGAAGCCCCCAATAAAAATCTTCGATTTGGACTCTCTAATGGACTACTCTGGGCAGAAACACTGCCAATATGTTACCGTACATTTTTATAGCTAAAGAAAGAAACACACTCAGTGTGTCCCCTCATGGGAGACAGGAACCATACAAAGATTACATGAGGATTTCTCCAGATGCCTCCTGTGTCTTTTCCTCCTTTCTGATCCTTATGTGTACCCACTTGCTGTGATAAACCATAGCCATGAATATAACTACATGCAGAATCCCATGAGTAAGTTTAGAGGGTCATCAAATATATGAGCAGCTTTGGGGATACCCAAAATCTTTTCTAAGAAATGAACATATAGGGAGTCAGGCAGTAGCACAGCGGGTTAAGCCCAAGGACCAGCATTAAGGATCCTGGTTTGAGCCCCCAGCTCCCCACCTGCAGGGGGGTCGCTTCACAAGCGGTGAAGCTGGTCTGCAGGTGTCTATCTTTCTCTCCCCCTCTGTCTTCCTCTCCTCTCTCCATTTCTCTCTGTCCTGTCCAACAATGACAACATCAATAACAACAACAATAATAACTACAAGGGCAACAAAAGGGAATAAATAAATCAATATTTTAAAAACATGAACATAGGGGGTCGGGCGGTGGTGCAGTGGGTTAAGCGCATGTGGCGCAAAGCGCAGGGACCGGCGTAAGGATCCCGGTTTGAGCCCCCGGCTCCCCACCTGCAGGGGAGTCGCTTCACAGGCGGTGAAGCAGGTCTGCAGGTGTCTATCTTTCTCTCCCCTTCTCTGTCTTCCCCTCCTCTCTCCATTTCTCTCTGTTCTATCCAACAACGAATTGTGTCAACAAGGGCAATAATAATAACCACAACGAAGCTACAACAAGGGCAACAAAAGGGGGAAAAAATGGCCTCCAGGAGCGGTGGATTCATGGTGCAGGCACCGAGCCCAGCAATAACCCTGGAGGAGGAAAAAAAAATTAAAATAAAAAAATTAAAAAAAAACATGAACATATAGGCATCGCATATCTACTACTTTGTTTCACTAATAGTTATTATAGATCGTCTGTGGTAAAATATACTCCAGAATGGATGAGCAGCTAAACATAATATAATTATCATTTTAAAAACATTTTATTTCTTTTTCTGTTTCTTTATTATTGCATAGAGACAGAAAGAAATTGAGAGGGGAAGAGAAGATAGTAAGGGAAAGAGACAGAGAAACCCGCAGCCTTGTGTCACTATTCATGAAACTTTCCCCCTGCAGGTAGGGACCAGGGGCTTAAACCTAGGACCTTGCGTACTGTAATATTTACACTTAACTAGGTGTGCCACCGCTTAGCCCCTTAGTTATTTTTACCTTTATACCTACAGCTCAAAAAATGCTCTAAGATATCAAATACACTATAATCATTCTCTAAACAATCTATTGCCACTTTAGAGACGCATACTAAATTACTCAAATAAGAGGGATCTAGAGGTTCAAAGAAAACAATATTCACTGCCATTGTAGTTACTCAGAATAACATCAAGAAAAAGATGGAGGTGAAGTGGGGTTAAAAACAACTATTTATGTCCATGGTAACCAAAAAGTTATGAAATGAAAGTAAGAGAAAAGGTCTTGAGCAGCAATCTGAAACCTTGAAAATATCACCCTGGCTTAAGCTGCAAAGAAGATTTTTAATTGTTCAAAAGGAAGAAAAAAAAAATTGAGCCAGATCTTTTATATAGCTAAATGCCAAATCAGTTTCCTGTACTTTCGCGTGTTAAGTGAATATGATACAGCAATTATAGTAAGTAGCCGGAGAGGAACTGCTTTCTGTTTAAATGTCCCGTCCAAGTAGCATTAACTTCAAAGCTACATCAGCATCAAAATGTACCATTAGGAAAACACAGTAAGGGCTGGGGAGACAGCATATGGTTATGCAAAAGACCTTCATACCTGAGGCTCCAAAGTCCCAGGTTCAATCCCCAGCCCCACTATAAGCCAGAGATGAGCAGTGCTCTGGTAGCTCTTGTGTGTATCTTTCTCTGTGTCTCTTTCATCACAATGATCCTGGGTCCATGCTCCCAGAGGGATAAAGAATAGGAAGGCTTTCTGTGGTCCGGGAGGTGGCACAGTAGATAAAGCATCAGACCCTTAAGCATGAGGTTCTGAGTTCAATCCCCGGCAGCACATGTATCAGAGTAATGTCTGGCTCTTTCTCTTTCTTCCTATGTTTCTCATTAATAAATAAATGAAATCTTAAAAAAAAAAAGATAGGAAGGCTTTTGGGGGAGGGAAGGGGATTCGGAGCTCTGGTGGTGGGAACTGTATGGAATTGTACCCCATCTTATCCTATGGTCTTGTCAATATTTCCATTTTATAAGTAAATTTAAAAAGAATTTTTTAAAATAATAAATAATAAAGACACAAAAATAAGTAGATAAAATATTAAAAGCAAAAACAAGAAAAGGAACACACAATAATAATAAAAAGAAAACACCCCTGAGTTGGAGCAACCATGCAATTGACATTCACTGTAATTCTTTTCTCAACACAGATTCCTAATGCCAAAAAACGCAGGTTTATAAAGCTTAAACTGCATTTGTTTCCTATGTCTTTGCCTCAGGCCATAAGTGAAACTAACACAGCCAAATGGTGGCTTCTGGACAGGTGATCAGGAGAATTACAAAAGACCAAGCCAAGGAAGACTGAGATGTAATACGTCTGATGTGACCTGAAAATAAAAAATGATAGCTTTAAAACACACTGGAGACATACACACCAAGAGATAAGTTCAAATCTCTATAATCCACACTGCGCTAGCCTTCAGCTCTTCATTCCAAACTTTCATATCTATCACCTAGTCCTAGATGATGATGATAATAATAATCATAATCATAATAACCTTACCAATGCAGCCTCTGAGCTTGTCCCTATCACCTCTTCTCAGAAGCAGCGTTGCGATTTCTCTGCTTATATAATTCAGTTTTCACTTGAGAGCCATCAATATTACTCCAATTTTTAAATGTGTTCTCTGTACACATTTAAAAAACATGCTTTCTTTGTAAAAATGGAAGGCTGTGAGTGCCTTCAATTCTGAAATTGGCATTATATAACAGAAAACCACAAACTCAAATGCCACTTTGCCTTTAGAGGTCTATCGACAAGTAGCCTCTCCAAATAGGCCTTTTATGTCACAACATATGAAATTCTATTAAATAGTCTTTCAAACATGCATCTTTATAGTAATTTGTGTGTGTCAACAACTGCACTACTGTAAACCATTAACCCCACCCCCACCCCTAATAAAATGAAAAAACAAAACAAAACCTCTGTGTATATCAAATTTGGACCAAATGTTGAAGGAATGAGGTAGTTTCTTTTACTGTTAGAGCTGAGCTGACTACATTCGGATGAGTAATCACATGGTTTTATAAAGCTTTCTGAAAGCAGAAGAAACTAATGGTGCAAACAATACCCCCCCCCCAGTTTTATTTATTTGTGTATTTTTTTGCTACAGGGGTTATCACTGTGGTTGGTGCCTACACAGCTCCACCATTTCTGGCAGCCATTTTTATTGAGGGTGGAGACAGGGGAGAGATACCTGCAATACTGCTCCACTGTTCAGACACCTTCTCCCTCTACAAACCAGGGGCTTGAACCCATGTCCTCATGCATGGTGATGTGTGTGCTCTACTGGGTGAGCCATCACACAACCCCTACCCCTACCCCATTTTTAAGTCTCTCAGAAAATATATGCCTGGGTGTGGGGCCAAAGGTGGGAGAATTGGGGAGGATCCCCTCTGTAGATACCAAACATAGTTACATAGGACAAGCACATCTCTCTTTCTTTCCCTTCCTTCCTTCCTTCCTTCCTTCCTTTCTTTCTTTCTTTTTTTTTTTTGCCTCCAGGGTTATCACTGTGGCTCAGTGCCTGCACTATGAATCCACTGCTCATGGTGGCCTTTTTTTTTTTTTTTCATTTTGTTGCCCTTGTTATTGTCATTGTTGTCACTGCTATTGTTGTTGTTGGACAGGGAGGCGGGGAAGATAGGGGGAGAGATAGATAAACACTTGCAGACCCGCTTCACTGCTTGTGAAGCGACCACCCTGCAGGTGGGGAGCCTGGGGGTCTCTAACCGGGATCCTTACACTGGTCCTTGAGCTTTGCACCATGTGCGCTTAACCCACTGTGCTACCGCCCGGCCCCTTTCTTTTTTCTTTCTTTCGTTCTCTCTTTCTTTCTCTCTCTCTTTCTTTCTTCCTGTCTTTTTCCGTTTTTCTGAAGTAAAAATTAATTCATCTTTAGATGAATTCTTTTAGTTTTCACTTTAAAATTCCTTTTCCATCAAAAGCATCTGGAAAATACGATCACTATAATCTATTTTGCAGTGTGTTAAATATTTAGTTGCTGACAAGGTTACAAATTTTATTGCTTATCTTTCAGATAAATTTGGCACAATGCTGTCTGAAAAGTAAGCAGTGACCGTGCATGATCAGGACGAAGCTTTGAGGACTTGAAGTTTTGTCTGAAAGACTCCTCTGGCTACTGCATTTGATTTTTATGATGCTTTTGTCCCATCCCCAAAACTTCCCTCCATCGTGGCCACACCCCATTTGGATAGCTCCTGAGAGCAGAATGCAGTCAGGAATCAGGAAGTGAGGAGGAAAAAAAAAAAAGGCAGAATCACTGAAATTGCTGTCACAAAGCTAGGAGACTTAAGCTGTAACAATTGAATCAGAAAGCACTAGTTCTTAACAAACCTTTCATTTTCAAGCTCTCCTGGATATGAGAATTCTTGAAACCAAAACAGACTAAAACCTGACAATAAAAAAGAGGAAAGGTAAGGGATGGTAGATGGCTCCCCTGGGAGAGCACACATTTCACCACATGGGCACAGACCTGGGTTTGAGTCCCTGGCCACCTTTTAGAAGCACCTGCAGGGGGGGGTAGGGGGTGGAGCTTCATGAGCAGTGAAGCAGTGCCCTGGTGTCTCTCCTTTGCTCTCTGCCTCTTTCTCCCAACCTCCATAAGTCTCTCTCTCCCTCTGTGAAAGAGGAGGGGAAGGGGTATGCCGGGATCTGAGGAACTGTGCAGGCATGAAATCTTACCGATAACCCCAGTGACAAAAAAAAAAAATAAATAAAATAAATAAAATAAAACAAAATAAAGGAAAAGAAGAAAGATATGAGGCAGGTATCCAGAGACCAAAACTAACAGGTCAGGGCCAAACCATTAACCTCCCAAGAGCCAGGCAGTGGTGCACCCAGTTAAGCACACACAGTTTTGCAAGGACTTGAGTTCAGCCCGTGGTCCCCACATGCAGGGAAAAGCTTTACTAGTGGTGAAGCAGGGCTGCAGGTGTCTCTCTGTCTCTTTCCCTCTCTATCTCCCTTATGAGTTTCTCTCTGTCTCTGCCTAATAAATAATACTTTTTTAATTTTTAAATTTTAAATTAAAATCCATAAAGGAAAAAAAATGGTCCAAACCATTAACCTCCCAATAAAATAATTATATTGGGTTGTTGGAAAAGTCATGACATATTTTTCTATATTTTTCTGTGCAAAAAAAGTGTCATGTCTCTTCCAACAACAATATGCAGAAAACTGCATGGTTTTCCCACATAGTACAGATGAAGACACAAACCCTGTGGTCTTCAGATCCTTTTTAGGAGTGGGGCTCTAACAGAAATCTTGCGTAGAAGGCTGATATGAAAGATAGATAAAAAAAAAAAAAAACCAAGCCGCCACATCTCATCTTTATAAACTTAAAAGGGCAGCCCCCACCCCACCCCACCCCCTGCAATGGTTAAAGGAAATCTGAAACGAACTTTTAAAATTAGTTCTTTAATTCTTATTTATAAAATTACAAGATAACCGAGGTACAACTCTGCATCGTTCCTACCACCAGAGCTCTGAATCCTCAACCCCCTCCATTGTAAACTACAGCAGTTCTCCTCCTAAGGTTGCAGACATGGGTTAACTGATATTTCTACAAATATCTGTCTATATTTGTATATTTGCTTTTTTATTATTATTACCAGAGCTCTACTCAGCTCTGGTTTATGGTGGTGTGGGGGATTGAACCTGGGACTTTAGAGCCTCAGGCAGGAGAGTCTTTTTGCATAACCATTGTGCTATCTACCCCTCCCCTTATTTGTCCTTTTTATTTTATTTTACTTTGCGCTTTTAAAAAATTTTTATATATTTATTTTCCCTTTTGTTGCCCTTGTTTTTATTGTTGTAGTTATTGTTGTTGTTGTTGATGTCATCGTTGTTAGATAGGACAGAGAGAAATGGAGAGAGGAGGGGAAGACAAAGAGGGGTAGATAGAGAAAGACAGACACCTGCAGACCTGATTCACCGCCTGTGAAGCAACTCCCCTGCAGGTGGGGAGCCAGGTGATCGAACCTAGATCCTTACGCCTGTCCTTGCACTTCGTGCCACATGCACTTAACCCACTGCACTACCACCTGACTCTCTATTTGCCCTTTTAAAAATTTTATTTATAAACAGGAAACACTGAAAAAACCATAGGATAAGAGGGAGACAACTCCACACAATTCCCACCACCAGAACTCCGTATCCCATCACCTCCACTTGCTTCCCCGCTGAACATGGGTGTTGACAGGTCAATCCATACTCCCAGCCTGCCTCTCGCTTTCCCTAGTGGGGCAGGGTTCTAGGGAATTGGAGCTCCAGGACACATTGGTAGGGTTGTCTGTCCAGGAAAGTCTGGTTGGCATCATGGTAGCATGTGTAACCTGGTGGCTGAAAAGAGACTTAACACATAAAACCAAACAAACTGTTGACTAATCATGAACCTAAAGACTGGAATAGTGGAGATGAAGAGTTGGGGGTGTCTCCATTTTGTAGATAGTAAGCATGCGTTAGTTATATTCCAAAGGGCCTGTGGCTATACTATTTTTTTTTCCTTTTTCTTTTTGCTCCTGAGCCTGAAATCTGATATGCAGGTGGATCCAAGTTATTGTCTGGGGAGATGATGTCATGGCTGGAAAAAGGACCAGAAAGCTGGATCTGGGATTTACAGTCAACAGTATTTATACATCTTTCCCATACTTGGGAGCTTTTTTTAAGGCCCTATCTGCTCCTTCTTTCCAAGTCACTCATACACCTGTTACTACATCCTAATGTCTCTCTCCTTTTCTTCTTCTTTCTCTGGGTCCTGATGGAGTTGGAGTCCAGAGCCCTTTGATCATCTTCTCCTATCATTTCTCCCCCACTGGGAGTATGGATCAAAATTATTTTGGGGGTGCATACGGTGGGAGTTCTGGTTTTTGTAATTGCTTCTCTGCTAGGCATGGCCACTGGCAGGTCGATCCATACCCCCAGCCTATAAAATCAACTTTTCTAAGTCACCTGGAAAGGCTTAAAAAGAAGTCATTAATTAAAAAAAAAAAAAAAAAGCAGGAAACTTTTACAGAACTTTCCATCAGAATGTGGCTTTTTTTTTTAAACAGTGTGAATTAAATCTTAGCTCCCTAAGCAACTCCCCCAGGCCAGACTGGTATTTCCTGGATAGAGTCAAGACAAATGAGGTACTACCCTACCAGAATTTAACCTCCTTGAACTAGAAGGAAATGAATTTATGAAGATGGAAGATTTTTGACAGTATGAAGATACAGAAGCCACCAAATACTGTTGAAAGTGAAAAGGATTTGACTAAGACTACAGCCAGATGGCAAAATGCCAGTGAGTATGATGCCAAGCAATGAGTCTACATACAAAGGCTGATGAGGGGGAATCTGACAGAGAATTTGGTATGTGTGTGAACTAGACACCTGAACAGCTTGAAAAGGAAGCATGTGACAATCAGAATGAGTGAAACAGAAATATACTTAGACAGATTCAGTCCTAATACGGAATCTTGAATCTGCATAGGGCATGGAACCTTTCCAAGAGCAGTCATGTGGGCAGAGCTTAGCCTGGCACTGAGCAAGAGAAACAGTGCGAGCCACATAAGCTGGTTTCATTAGCTCAGGAACCACACTTTTAAAAAGAATTTTAGTGGTGATTTAATATTAATTTACAAAATTACAAGATAACAGGAGTATAATTCCACACCGTTCCCACCACCAGAGTTCCGTGTCCCCAGTCCCCCCAGCAGAAATTGCAATAGTTCTCTCCAGATCACAGACATGGATTAACTATACATACACATACATAAACATATACATATATATGCACTTTTTGGGGTCATTTTTGTTCACTTCTACAGTCCTACTTTCACTTCCTTTCTAAGTCACATCTAGACCTATTACTACTTCCGAGTTTCCTTCCTTTTTCCTCTTCTCTCTCAGATAAGTGAAATAGTACCCAACTTCCTCTGGTGTTTTTTCAGTGATGTTATAAAAACAAAGATTCCTGGTGCCAAACATTTTGGGTGGAATTGGGCTTCAGAGCCCTCCAGTCATCCTCCCCCATCATCTCCCCTCTCTGGGAGCATGGACCTTTTGGAATCATATTTTTTAAAAAGTAAAAAGTGGGGCCAGGTAGTGGCGGACCTGGTTGAGCACACATGTTACAATGTTCAAGGACCCAGGTTTGAGCCCCCGGTCCCCACCTGCAGGGGGAAAGCTTCGCAAGTGGTGAAGCAGTGTTGCAGGCGTCTCTCTGCCTCTCTCCCTCTCTATCTCCCCCTTCCCTCTTGATTTCTGACTGTCTCTATGCAATAAATAAATAAAGATTTTTTAAAAAGTAAAAAAGCAGGTTCGAGAGATAGTGCAGTGGTAATGTTCACAAGACTTATATATGAGAGGTCCCATATTCAATACCTGGGACCACCAGCAGACAATACAGAGTGGTGCACTAGTAAAAACAATCTAAACAAAAATCAAGAAGAAGTGGTAAAAAAAAATAATAACTGTCTTAATGTAAGTTATTTTACCTAGGATACCTAAATACTATCATTTGAACTTGTGGTCAACATGAAAATTAGTATTCAAATAGCTTGTATTATTTCTTGTTATTCAAAGGGTTTAAACTTTAAGTGTAGGGGCCTGGCAGTAGTGTATCTAGTACAGAGCACACATTATATGTGACCATGTGCAAGGACCCATGTTCAAATTCTTGGTCCCCACCTGCAAGAGGTCAGCTTCACAAGCAGTGAAGCATTGTTGCAGGTGTCTCTCTTTCTCTCTTCCTCTATATCTTTCCCTTGCCTCTTCTCTGTTTCTATACAAAAATAAATAAAATAAAATAAATCTAAGTGTGCATTTCACACTTAGAGCACATTCAATTCAAACTAGCCACATGTCAAGCAATCAAAGGTCACACAGAGAGAGACTTCCAGGAGGCATGTCCATGGAATACCAGGTATTGAACTGTCTCTCCTCCCAAAACAACAAATACAAGAGACCCAACTGAAGTCATAATCTACAGATGAAAAATCTGAAGCCTCAGGTGGGTGCTCACATGCTGTTGGGGCAAAAAGGGGCATGGTTGAAGAACAGTACGGTCAAATCAGAGCTCCAGGCAGCACGGCACTGAGTTGCACCATTTTGGTGGTTTCACTTTAAGTGCAGAAAGCAATGAAAGTGTTCCAAGTGCCGGAAGAAAAAAGAAAGGTGCTTAAAACCTCTCAGTCTTTGACTCAGGGGGTATTTAGCCTTTGAATTTAATGCAAGAACACAACATAAAACAGAGCATTTGTGACCACAAGACAGCCCAAAGCAATCACCACCCCCACCTGATCCCACCTGCCACAGATCATACAAACAAGAGAAGCCTAGAGCTCACAACAGCACCACCTGCTGGCCATCAGTAACCAGCACAGAGTAGCAGCACCTGTGTCTCTCTACTCTCCCTGATCAGATACAAGTTAATCCAGGCAAGTGTGATTAATGAATTGAATGGTACTGAGAGAGGGTCCTCATAGCACACCATATACAATGGTTAAACCAAGAAGAAACACTGGAAAAATAAACCAGGACAAAAGTCCAGACAAAAACCCCCCAAAGGGTTATGAGGACAAAATCCAAACACTAATTGAGGTATTAGTCAAAGAGTTTGAAAGTAATATCATCAGAAATGTGGAAAAAGCAAATGAACTCCGAAAGAAAACACTATTTGGAGGTCATTAGAGAGCTGAAAGCTGAAATAGCTGAGCTAAGAACACAACTAGCTGAACAAGCTAATACAGTATCAGAACAGGGTAGCAAAATAGCTGAGCTACAGAAAACAACAGAGAGGAGAGAGAATAGAATAAGTGAGGCAGAAAACAGAATTAGCAAGATTGAGGATGAATTAGAGAAAACTAAGAAAGAAGTAAGAGATTTCAAAAAGAGATTAAGATATACTGAAAACAGAAACAGAGACATATGGGGTGACTTTAAAAGAAGTAATATATGCATTATCAGCTTGCCAGAGGAAGAAAGAGAGGGAGGGGAAGAAAGCATTCTACAGGACATAATGGCTGAGAACTTCCCTACTCTAAACAACATAAAAGACATAAAGGTTCAAAAAGCTCAGAGGGTCCCAAACAGAATTAACCCAGACCTCAAGACACATTATATTTACAAAGAAAAGGAATAAGGATAGGGAAAGGATCTTGAACACTGTAAGAGAAAAACAAAGAGTCAGCTACAGAAGAAAACCCATAAGATTAACAACAGATTTCTCCACATAAAAACACCAAAGGCCAGAAGAGAATGGCAAGATATATATTGAGCTCTCAGTGAGCAAGGGTTTCAACCAAGACTACTGTATCCTGCTAGACTGTCCTTCAAACTAGATGGGAGGCATAAAAACATTCTCAGACAAACAACAGTTTAAGGAATCAGCTATCAACAAGCTTGCCCTGAAAGAATCTCTGAAAGGTCTCTTATAAACAATCACATCATCATAAACATGCCATATATCAAAACACTCAAAAATTTTAGAATAATGGCATTAAAATATCTTCATTCTAGAATATCAGTAAATGTTAATGGCCTGAATTCACCTATTAAAAGGCATAGAAGATGGATCAGAAAACACAACCCAACCATATGTTGTCTGCAGAAATCCCATCTAAGTCAACAAGACAAACACAGACTCAAAGTGAAAGGATTGAAAACTACCATACAAACCAATGGACCACAAAAAAGGGCAGGAACAGCAATTGGACATGATACACCTTAAAACAAATAAAATTTTAAAAGATAAGGATGGTCATTGTTTAATGCTCAGAGGATCAATCAAGAGGTTTTAATGATTATTAACATCTATGCACCTAATGAGAGGCCATATAAATACATTAAACATCTACTAGACTGTAAGGGCTACAACAGTATATTAACAGCAACACAGTAATAGTAGGAGATTTTAACACCCCTTGGATGTTAGATAAGAAGCTATAAAATAGATAGATTTAGATAGAGGAAAACATTAGCAGAACTCTTTTCCATATAAATTTTAAAGGGAACTTCAATGAAATGAACCCAATTACAAAAATAAATAAACAAACACAAAGCAGAACTTGTACTGGGTCTGGTGTATTGCACCAAAATAAAGGACTCTAGGGTAGGGGTGACGGTTCAGGTCCTGTAACATGATGGCAGAGAAGGACCTAGGGGGGACTGAATTGTTATGTGGAAAAGTGAGAAATGTGAACAGGGATAGATGGCATAATGGTTATGTAAAGAGACTCTTATTCCTGAGGCTCCCAAGTCACAGGTTCATGGTGAATTCGCCTCTTTTACCCCATCTTGGATGGAACTCAGATATATTATGTTAAATGAGATAAGTCAGAAACCAAAGGATGAATATGGGATGATCTCACTCATAGGCAGAAGTTGAAAAACAAGATCAAATAGGAAAACTCTAAACAGAACTTGGACTAGAGTTGGTGTATTGCACCAAAGCAAAAGACTCTGGGGTGGGGGGAGGGTTCAGGCCCTGAAACATGATGGCAGAGGAGGACCTAGTGGAGGTTGTACTGTTATGTGGAAATATTATGCAGGTACAAACTACTATATTTTACTGTTGACTGTAAACCATTAATCCACCAATAAAGAAATTTAAAAGACCAACAAAAATACGTTTTAATTTTTTTATATCACCTGTTTTTTTAATGTGACTACTAAAAGATTAAACATTCCTTGTGTGGTTTGATTCACATTTCTATTAAACAAGGCTGGTCTAGATCACAAAAAAAGGGCACACAGAGCAACCGGGGGGTGTGCAATAGGTATATTGTTGGAACTCTCAAACATGAGGTCCTGAGTTTTATCCCCAGAATCATATTGCCAAAGTGATACTCTGGTTCTTTGACTCATTCTGTGTTATTAATAAATAAACCTTTAAAAATAACAGGTAGCTAGGGGTGTCCAGCAGTAGTGCAGTGGGTGACAAAGCGCAAAGACCACGTGACGCAAAGCGCAAAGACCAGACGTAAGGATCCCATTCGAGTCCCCGGCTCCCCACATGCAGGGGAGTCGCTTCACAGGCGGTGAAGCAGGTCTGCAGGTGTCTATCTTTCTCTCCTCCTCTCTGTCTTCCCCTCCTCTCTCCATTTCTCTCTGTCCTATCCAATAATGATGACATCAACAACAATAATAACTACAATAGAACAACAGGGGCAACAAAAGGGAATAAATTAAAAAAATAAAATAACAGGTAGCTGATGGTTCCCATACTAGATAGCACAAGGTAAACAATGAAGACATCAATTCTTTCATATAAATTTCAAAGAGATTAGACAAGATGTAATAGCAGTGCCTACTATAATAGAAAATAACACACAATGTCAAAAATCCAGTTAGACAGTCTAGAAAGACACTGTATGATTTCAGCTTATATGTAGAATCATAAAGAAAACAAACAGATGAACTAAATAAAACAGAAACTCGGGGGCTATAAAATTGATCAAACACTAAAAATCTCTTGGTTTGTTTCAGAGGGAAAAAAAAAACCATCCAAGATTTGGTCTCTTAAAATTTGTTGTTTTTCTGCTCTCTTGATCCACATCCTCTTTTGTCTTGTCTGACACTTCCCTCTGCATATTCAGGCTGTATCACTCACTAGGCAAGCATGTCACAGTTTGGCCTCCCTTAGTCTTATTGCTACCTTTTTGCCCCATACATGGAATAAGCTAACTTCTTATCTATGAACTGAAATAGCCCCGTTTCTGCTTTTTTTAAAAAAATTATTATTCATTTATTGCATAGAGACAGAAATCAAGAGAGCAGAGGAGATAGAGAAGGAAAGAGAGAGACGCCTGCTTCACTGCTTAAGAGATTCTCCCCTGAAGGTTGGAACCAAAAGTTTCAACCAGGGTCCTTATGCATTGTAACATGTGCTTCTGCTGGATTCACTGCCATAAGGTCCCTAATATTTTGAAAGATATCATTATTTACTTTCATGAGAGAAAGAAGGAGAGAGAGATTAGAGCACTGCTCAGCTCTGGCATATGATTCACCGCCATAAGGTCCCTAATATTTTGAAAGATATCATTATTTACTTTCATGAGAGAAAGAAGGAGAGAGAGATTAGAGCACTGCTCAACTCTGGCATATGATAGTGCCAAAAAACTAACCTGAGATGATGTCATGTCCATACTCCGAGAGGATTAATGAATAGGAAAGCTATTAGGGGAGGGGAGGGGATATGGAGTTCTTGTGGTGGGAATTGTGTGGATTTACACCCCTTTTTTCCTATGGTCTTGTCAGTGTTTCCATTTTATAAATAAAAATTAAAAAAGAAAGAAAAAAGCACACACAAAAAATTAACCTGAGATCTCTTAGGGCCTCAGATGCACCAGGTCTGGTTAACGACTGTTACGCTATCTTCCTGACCCAGGTAGCCCCATTTCAAAGATTGTATCTTGACTTTCTTCCCCTACTATCTAATCTTATGACTTGTCTCACATTCCTAATACTTACAATATGTTCCTTGAATGTCTTTCAAAGTGTTACTATCTTTCATTTAGATCTCTTAGCGAGTTTTGGCAGGAACTCTTATACCTGTTGGTAGAAATAAAAACTGTTGCAGTCTCTACAGAAAACAGTATGGCAATTCTAAAACTAAACTGAAAATAAACGCACTAATCACTCCTAGGCATTCATTCAAATACTGTAAAAACACTGAATCAAAAAGATATCTGCAGGGAGTCGGGCAATAGCACAGCGGGTTAAGTGCGCGTGGTACCAAGCGCAAGGACCGGCCTAAGGATCCTGGTTTGAGCCCCTGGCTCCCCACCTGCAGGGGAATCGCTTCACAGGCGGTGAAGCAGGTCTGCAGGTAGGTGTCTGTCTTTCTCTCCTCCTCTCTCCATTTCTCTCTGTCCTATCTAACAACGATGATATCAATAACAACAACAATAACTACAACAACAATTAAAAAACAACAAAGGTCAACAAAAAGGAAAATAAATAAATAAATATTTTTCAAAAGATATCTGCTGGGCAAGGAAGCTAGCATAATGGTTATGCAAACAGACTCATGCTCAACGTTCCGAGGTGCCAGGTTATGTTGTTTTCGCCGGGCTGGCTTCACGGGTGGGAAACAGACGAACAGGGACTCATGGCTGGGTTGTACGCAGTATCTCTTTATTCATGCAGGAAGCAGCACAATCTAAGCCAAGCTAAGCTAAAACTAAACTAAAGTACAATGTTGTCATTATATATACTTCCCAAGTAGGGTGTGAACAAGATGTGACATAGAGAGGGTGGAGAGAAAAGTGACTGGTGAAAATCAGGGTATGACAAGGAGAGGGGGCGGAGCAGGCAAAAATTCTATCACTGAACCACCAATGCCCTGGAGGGAGGGTGGTGCTTGTTAACAGCGGTTATGTAAATAGAATGAAGTGATTATTTAAATAGAATAGTGTTAAGCAGGGGGGATTAAACCAATGAAACAGAAGGGGTTTTTAGAAGCACACCAACAAGGTTTGATCCCCCACACCACCATAAGCCACAGCTGAGCAGGGCTCTAGGGGGAAATATATAAATATGGTTATCTCTTACCTTAAAATCAGGTAATCCACTATTAATAATAATTTTTAAAAACTTTTTTAAGATAAAAAGATAACTGCTCCCTTTTCCACTGCAACATTATTCACAGTAACCAGAACATGGAAATAACTCAGGTACTCAAAGAGGTGAGTGGGTGAATAAGATGCGGTATGTATTATACTCACTGGAACACTACTTAATTTGGGTTTTGTTCAGCTTTCTTAAAAGAAATCTTGCCTTTGGTGACAACAGAGATGAGACAGGCAATTATTACGCCAAGTGAAAAAAAAAACTCAGAAAGTGAAAGACAATTTCTCTCTCCAATAAATACATAGGCTATATTTTTTAAAAAGCATTATTAAAAATAGTTTTTAACAATAAAGAGCAAGCTTTTCTCCTTCCACTAATGCTACAATTAAACCTCTACAGTGAGGACCTTCTCCCCCAGTCACAGCTAGCTTTCCTCCCCTGGCCGTTTTGTCAAAGATCTTGAGGGAGAAAGAATGTGTTAACTGTCACTCCATGATGATGAGGTTAGCTTTTGCAGTCTCCCAGGTAAGGAATTTCTGGTCTAGTTCTTTAGTTTGTAAGCTCTCTTTCAGTCCATTCCAATGTTTGGCATCCAGTGCCACCATCATACTTGTCATCTCTGTTCAATTTCTTGTTTAGGATTATGATTTGGGATGCTTCCCCGGCTCTCATGGTAAGTGACTTGGTTTCTTTCTAATCAACTTCAGTCATTTGTTCTTTCATTCTACTACTTCTCCACTTTGTCCTGCAGTGCAGGGAATAAGCCCCTACCATGCTCGAGGTCCCAATTCACCCACCAATGTCCTCTATCCCACTTTCCTTTCAACTGTTGGGAACACTGTGTTTTACTGACTGTAAACCAAAGGACCTATAGTATAGGATGTAAGCTGGCAAGGGATTTTGAGCATGAGAGGTTACTTAAGCAAGCATGTGGTGGAAGTTCGCCCCTTTTGCCCCTTTTCTGCACCCCCTTCTACTGTGGCTGATCCTGTCGTGTCTTTTCCTGGGACCCACCACTAGTGTTGTAGCTGTACATTGCATAACTAAGTTTAAGAACTCAAGGCTCGGGGTCGGACAGTAGCGCAGCGGGTTAAGCGCACGTGGCGCAAAGCGCAAGCACCAGCTTAAAGACCCCGGTTTGAGCCCCCAGCTCCATACCTACAGGGGGGGTCGCTTCACAGGCGGTGAAGCAGGTCTGCAGGTGTCTATCTTGCTCTCCCCTCTCTGTCTTCCCCTCCTCTCTCCATTTCTCTCTGTCCTATCCAACAACAACGACAACAATAACAACAATAACCATAACAACGATAAAACAAGGGCAACAAAAGGGGAAAAAATAGCCTCCAGGAGCAGTGGATTCATGGTGCAGGCACCAAGCCCCAATGATAACCCTGGAGACAAAAAAAGAACTCAAGGCTCCTGCTACATGCCTAGATAGCCTTTTCTCTCCTGACTATTTTTCCACCTATGTACCTATGTTTTTAATGTACCTAATAAAGCTGCCACTTTTATAAATCCCAGCCAAAGCCTCTAGTAGTCTTTATTTCTTTCTGTATTCATTCTTGTACTATTACTACTATTATTATTTCTATATTCATTCTATTAATATCACAAATGGTGGCTATAACTATCCTGCTCTTTCAAGCTAGAGCTGTTGTTTTGACTCTTCTGGAACAACAACAGCTCCACAACAAAATGTTCATTCTAGGTGGGAGTAGATGGCATAATGGTTATGCAAAGAGGCTCTTGTGGCTGAGGCTCTAAAAGTCTCAGGTTCAATCCCCCACACCTCCATAAGCCAGAACTGAGCAATGCTCTGGTAAAAAAAAAAAGAGAGAGTGAGAGAGAGAGAGAGAATCAGAATACAAAATGTCCACTCTGTCTCATCTGTTTCTTATTAAAAGAGTCTAGTTTCCCATAATTTAACAACACTTCTTTAAATGTCTCAGTGCCTTTCTGCTCTAGTGTATTTGTTTAGCCATGATCTTCCTCTGCAAAAAAAAAAAAAAAAAACTCCAAGTTTTTTAAAGATTCATTTCAGCTGTTATCATTCCATGGCCAGAAAAATTACTTCTCACTTGACAAGTCATAACCTCCCTTCTTATACATAAACTCAATTAGCCCATCTGAACAATTTCCCCTTGAAAGTACGCTGTAGAATGTTAATACATATTTAACAATTCTGTCACTGTTCTTCAATTTCATATTTTTATATTCTAAGTATTTCTTCCTTTGTTGAGCGCTAATTATTTTTAAGCCTTTTCATGGAATCTTAAACAGCAAAAAAAAAAAAAAAAAAAAGAAAGAAAGAAAGAAAAAAAGAAAAGAAAAGAAAGAAATATCAGAGGTCACCTGGGTCCATCTCTTACCTGAAACATTTACTCCTACTTTCCTTAAAGATTTGTTGAGTACCTATGTGTTAGGCCAGGCATCCAAAGATAAATAAAACAGAAATCTCCCTTCTTTCTGAAGAAAAAAGAAAGCTCAGTCTAGTGCAGAAAAGATAAAAACAAATAAATTATAATATAACATGGGAAATGTTAAAACAGATGATAAACTCAAGGTAGTAGGAACACAGATGAAGAGAGTGAGCAAAATGCTTTATAGTTCACAAAACACTTTCACAATCCATTAGTTCATTTATTTTTCTAAGTAACTCCGTGACACAGTCATTACAGACAAGGAAATGGACAATCAGAAAGGTTATAGGACTTAGCCAAAGTCACTTACCTAATACTGCAAAGTGCTGGGACTTTTAAAAGTCCAGGTACATGACCATCAAACAATACTGACCCATCCATTTCCTACCTGCTGTTTTA